>NC_082388.1:9083933-9088933 GCF_031168955.1 Gadus macrocephalus
TCACAATTTAAATTTTGTAGCCTGATGAACATTCATAAAATTCAGCATATAAATGAAGATAAGTGTTCATCCTCACTAAAGGGGACATACCACCAGGTGTGAGTGTGATAAGCCTTACAAGCCGTTTCGAAAATCTGCCCCATATGACATCACTAATGGGCGTGTCTACCTAGATCTGTGCTGGATCTGTGCACACTCACACCTGGTGGTATAATATGAACCCTTTAAATGGGTGCCACTAAACAATCAATAGTACCACATTTTGTAATGGAAAACATTAATAAGCAAAGTGCAGATTTGGAGCCGAACGAGCCGGCTCTTATTGGTGAGCAAAGCCAAAGGATCTGACTCACGGAAAAGAGCCGCAACACTTCACAAAGGTTTTCCATTCTTTATACCCTCTGCCGTTCAAATACCTTTTGAACAAAAATGATGACTGCAGGGATGTTAACTGTTACATAGTGCAGATTTAATAGTTTGGGTGTTTTCACGTTCTGTTCCAAATGGGAGTGCATATAAATAGTGAAGTAGTAGTTAAGTAAAGTACGGGAATAGAATGTGGATTGATTTTTTGTTTCATTGCATTGCACTGCGACCAGGTTCACTGAAGTGATAACTCACCCATCACCCAATCCTAAACCGAACAATGCAGCACCTGGTCAAATGCTATATAGTGGGAGACCTTTGGCTGCAAAGTGCAGCTCGGTCAGTGATAGAGTAAAAAAGTTCCCCCTGTTTGTTCTGATTCTCTCCAGAACGTGGTGTTCTCTCCGCTATTCTGATTTAAAGTCTATGTGTCTGCATCAATGTCCTCTGTTCCTCTGCTAAACTTTCCACTCGTTCTGGTTGTAAATTCTCTCATGGCAGGCCTTTACCCGCTGGGAAAAGCCCTCATTGTGGCTGTTTCTCTCTGCTCCCAGCCTCGCTAAACTGTGCATTCTGTGTACCACACTGTTTAATGCAAATCAACACACAGACACACACACACACACACACGCACGCACGCACGCACGCACGCACGCACGCACGCACGCACACACGCACGCACGCACGCACGCACGCACGCACGCACGCACGCACGCACGCACGCACGCACGCACACACACACACACACACACACACACACACCCAAGGGCAGATTGGACCTCCAAAGATGCATTTTTCTGTTTATGTTTTCTCTTTTTCTTTTGTGGGAATATCACTAGTAATATGCACAGGGGAGGGCCTTAGATCTATCAGATCTATCAGGGTCAGATTGTTTTAAAGTACAGCAATGCCCAGAGCAATGACGTCCTCTGTGCTGAAATTATCGAGTTGCTGAAGGTGCAGTTGACCTTCAGGAAACAAAACCCGACCAACCGTCTCTGCACTCACCAATCCATTCATCCAACCATCTCTTCATCCATCCAACTAAACCAGCCATTCCTCCACTCACACATCCATCATCAACACATGAATCCACCCATTCACCCAACCGACCATACATCCATTTCATAAATGCAATCTTTCTTTCTTTATTGCTCTGACCTTTTCCTTTGGGGACGACCAAACGGAGGAGTTATAGTTTAGATTGCAGCCCTCCACACGCACACTGCAAGGGAGGGCTGACTGTAAAGCCATCACGTTGGACTTTGAATGTGAACGCAGTTCATGTGACATCTTATAAAGTTGACCACGTCACAATACGACGGTTAGTGGTGCAGGAGCTATACTTGATTTTTATTCAAAAGGGCAATATTGGATAATAAGGCCTTTGGTTTGGCATCAATTGCAATACACTTTATTTTGAAAAGACTGGGAATGCCAGAGACCAAAGACACCGTAGCCTTTTGAAACACTCTAGGTAACCATAAAGCTGTTTCAGCACAAATGCTTCGATCTGTTTGTTTGTTTGACAACGGACACATTGGAAGACTGCAGTTCTTTACTGCTCGACCCTTCCCTTCACTCCTTGAGCTCCGTTTCTTTAACCATTCATTGCAGCTTATCTCAACAAGCTATAATTGATATAGAACATTAATGGATTTAAATGTCTTTGTTGGCCTAGACACCTGCGACCTGTAGCCTGCTTAACCATCTACCGGCTGCATGTCTACCTGCCTGCTTATCTACCTTGCTGCTTGTCTACCTGGCTGCTTGTCTACCTGGCTGCCTGCTCCTTATCTACCTAGCTGCTTGGCTAACTGGCTGCTTCTCTATCGGCTGCTTGTCTACCTACCTTCTTGTCTGCCTGCTTCGTCACCCAGATCATCAAGGTACTGCCTTCTTATCAAAGGAAAGCCGACAAAGACCCAGTGAACAATGTCTATAACATCTACAACACATTAGCCACGCGAATGGTCGAAAGTATGGAGAACGGGCACAACTTTAAAAGTTTCTCTGCTGGCTATCCCTTAATTTAGCTTTGCATGTTAAATCTCCATTCATGTGTCTGTGTGTGAGCATGTTTTTGGATAACATGCATGTTTGCACGCATGTAAATTGTTGGTTTGACAGAAAGTGGAGTTTAGTTTAAATGCTAATTGGTTTCACGCGGGTTTGTGTATATGCATATTAAAGTATTAATTTGCACACAAACTTGTATGGGGCTCTGTGATAATTGAATAAATTGAGGACTCAATAATGGCCAAGATAAAGAGAGGGGGGTGGGGGATGTTTGAGTCAAATGAATAACATGCATTAATACATATATATTATAGTAGTTGGGGATCACTGCTGGACATATATCAAGTAAAAACGTACAGCATGCATTATGCATGACCAATATGTCATCCATATGAGATTTTTATCGAAGATGAGAATCGAATGGCTACCCCCTGAAACCTGAGTTTGATTAACATTGTCAGAGAGAGGAGTACGGGCATGTCTCCACGGACAAAATACAATCTCGCTCTCACCTCGAAGCTTGCACATCCATTAGGCAAGTATACGCATGCAATTTTGAAACAGGCACAATCTCCTCCATTCTCCTATTCCATCAGACCACTCATGTTGAGTTAGTGTTTCTGTCCCGGTACTTTGTCTTGCGCTGCAAAGTTAGCCAGCAGGTGCTGCAGTCTGTGAAACAAGATGTTCTAGTTCAAATTGAATGAAAAGGAAGAAACCACAATAATTAGAAAACATGACTGAAGTGACGCCATAGTATGTGAGCTAGTCAAAAAGGATTCAGACGAAGTAGGTTATATGCTTCGTCTCCCTTGACCAATCAGGGAATGAGGTGGAGCTCCTCCGCCATGGCTATTACAATTCTGCTAGAACATGGAAGTAACGGCTCATCTTTTGATTTTGAAATCCTCATCTCTGCATACCAGTACCACTCCCCTCCCATCCACCCCATTCTCTCCTCTCCTCTACACTCCTTTCCTCTCTTCCCCATTCCCCTTCCCACCCCCCCCTATTCTCCACCCCCCCCCTATTCTCCTCCCCACCCTCCTCTACTTTCCTCCCCACTCCTCTCTCCTCCTCCTCCCCACTCCTCTCCTCCACACTCTTCTCCCTACTCCTCTCCACTCCTCACAACTCTGTCCTCACCAATCCTTTCCTCTCCTCCCCACTGTCTCTTCTCCTTTTAATTTGTTATTCTTCCTTTCCTCTCCTCTCCTCTCTCCACTCTTTATTCTCCTCTCTTCTCTTCTCCTCATTTCAAGTGCGCCTTCCCTCTTTTTCCATTCTCTCATTGACGTCTCCTCTCACTCTCCCTTTCCTCTCACTCTCTCCCTCATTCTGGCTAACGATTGGCCACACACTGCCTATAATTGTGGAGTCATCAGAAGGAGGAGAGGCGTACATGTTGTCTCCACGGTTGTTTCGCCTGTCCACGCTCAATCCCCTCTCTAAGCTCCAAATCAATGAACCGTACCTCACAGCAGAGGCAGGCTTCGCTGTGTACACAATGTAGACACGGTAGACACAGGCGCGCTTGCCATGGCACCATTAGCTTGGTGGAAGTCTGCGTGTTAAATCCATCCGTGAACATTTTGTCACTTAAAAAAACGGTGAAATACAAAACAGAATGCATGCATCAAGATGAGTTGCGTTGAAGGTGTTAGCTGAGTAGGCTCCGCATATCGGACAAAATGTCTTTGAAATTCAAAGCACCCGATCCCCAAAGAAACAAAAACAGCCATTGGCGATCCATCTTGCTCCAAGTGCTGAGCTGAGCAAGCACAAAATAGAAGAGGTTGTGTTCTCGTCAGAAGCTCCATGTTTCCAGAGCTGCACTAATATCCACCAAGGACCATCTCCTCCCCCCTGGTCGAGGAAATGGTTCTGCTCTTAAGGAAAGAGCTATTAGGCCTGCCCAAAGTTAGAACCATCATTTGATAATTGATAACCCGCTATAACTCAGCAGTAGCAATTCCATTCTTTCTGACAGTCACCTTTTATTAAAATCCATTTTGATGAAGGAAATCCCTGCTCTGCAGGTCTATAGAAACGACTATATTTTACACTTGTAAGACTTCTCCATCCAGTTAATGTCAGTGTCTGCGGGCTTGAGTTGTTCATTACTTGTGCAAACTCTTGCAACCATGAACCCGATTGGTTACGACACAGGGAGGTCAGTTAAACTATGAATCATGTAGAGCATTGTAGTCTATTCAGGAGGAAAGGGCTGCTAAATGCAAAAGGCCCAGCTCCCCTGGCTCTCCGAGAATGAACCAGACACACCGGTACAAAGCTCATCATAAAGGGTGTTTTGTATTGGAGAAGCAACAAATGAAAGCGCTTCGGGATGGGTCTGTGCCGAAACAACCAGCCCAACAGAGCTGAACTCAGACTCAACCGTATTAGAATAAAGCAAGGAAGGACCAAAACACACAGACACACAGACACACACACACACACACACACACACACACACACACACACACACACACACACACACACACACACACACACACACACACACAGACACAGACACACACACACACACACACACACACACACACACACACACACACACACACACACACACACACACACACACACACACACACACT
>NC_082388.1:9093933-9108352 GCF_031168955.1 Gadus macrocephalus
TTGATGCTCTCAGACTTTAGACTTCAGCTTCCACTTGTTGCTAATAAGATTTGTTCCATTGTTTGCTTGCGAGCCAGGCAGCAGGTAACCCCCCAGCCCGCCAGCACAAACCCCTCGCTACGTACTCAGACTGCTGTTGCCATGGAAGCCTGTTGTGCTGTTGATGTCACTTGGACTTTTTTTTTTGCATTTTGCATTGTTGTTGTTGTTGTGCTGTTGACTTGGTGTCACGGTGATGAGTACAGTGCCAACACAAGGCCTTTTTTTACTCCTGTATTTAAAACAAGGATAGCTGCACAATCTTTATTCACTGTTTCCTCTTGGTGGATTAAGGTGTTATCCATTCTCGTTACACTAAGAATCATTTAATCTAGAGCACTTCTTAAACTTATCGAGAGTAACGAGTGTGGGCTAACTTTTGGGATGCTTGGGATTTTAAACCTAGTCAAGCAAAAAAAAAAAGCAGACAACTGTGGAATACTCGATTTAGAGTCTTTGTCTAGAGTCCCTGTTTAGAGTCTATGTTTACATACTTCGTTTAGAGTAATGCTTATGTTTACAGGGTATGTTTATTGTCTTGGATTAGAGGTTGTCAGAGGACCAAGGTTTGACCCTTGTTGTCCTCGGTCTAGCTGAGAGACGCCCTGAGCCAGGCATTTTACCCCCCACCCCCTAACCTTTTAAACAAGATGCCACATACCTACTCTCTCATTTCCTGCATCTGTTTTTACTGCGGAATGAAACAGCTTCAAAAATAACATTTTCGGGGAACAAATGTCAACCTCTAGCTTTTTTTCTCTGGTGCTTTATTATGCATCCGTAGGAAAAGTCTGGCAGCAGAGTGAGGTGCCGAACTGCACCGATGTCATGATGTATGCCTCCCATCTGCCCAGAGGCTATCAGCAGTTACCACTTCCTCTTCCTCTACCACTATACTCCTCGCTATGGCATCCTCTGGCTTGAGCTGCTGTGTCTCAACATAACTCTCAGAGGACTCCTGGCTCCAGACTAGACAGACTCACTTCACTTCTGCAGAGCACGTACAACCCCGTGTCACAACCCTACACACTCTCACACTCAGGGGCAGGGGAGAGTAGGACGCAAACTTACATGCACTCACACACGCACACACACACACACACACACGCACACACACACATGCACACACACGCGCACACACACACACACACACACGCACGCACACACGCACACACACACACACACACACACACACACACACACACACACACACACACACACACACACACACACACACACACACACACACACACACACACACACACACACAGAGACTGAGAGCAAGTGGTTTGAAATAGAGATGCAATGACACTGGGCATAGAGGCACTTGTTCGGAATCAAACTTGGGATTTCAAATCGTCAAGAAAGCAGGCTTACGGGACATTCATGCAAATGTACTGTACATGAAGGGACTAATATGCACACGCGCACACGCGCACACACGCACTTACAAATAGTTAAAGTCACATGCAACAGAACAAATTTCATTCACCGACGTGCAAATGCACATATACACACACATAAATGGATGCTCTGACAAGAATGTGCGCCCAGCATTTAAGTCAGGAAGCAATGAGAGGGAAAAATGCTAATGTCTTCTCAAGTCATTGACGTGGCTTGCTGACCGTGTGTGTGTGTGTGCACGTGTTTGTGAGCTCGAGGGTTAGAAAGGCAGTCGTATTTCGAGAGCTTGGGGGGTGTTTTTGATGTTGCTGAACCATTACGTTGCCCCAGCCTGATTCATTAACAGAAGAAAGGAAAAATACAATACACACACACACACTGGGTGTGTGTCTGTGTGTGTGTGTGTGTGTGTGTGTGTGTGTGTGTGTGTGTGTGTGTGTGTGTGTGTGTGTGTGTATTTGCTTGCTCTTTTATTCTCACACAAACACATGATACACAGAGAACAGCCGACAGAAATGACGCCTTCTAGCAACCATTAACATAATAATAGCCAATAACGTATTAACTGCCAATAACGTAATCATTTAAATGCAATAAAGCCAATAACGTAATAACTTGCCAATAATAGAATAAAGTTCTTGAGCCAATAACATAATTACTTTTTGCCAATATTGTATTAACTTATAACGTTATTGGCTGGTTATTACGTTATACAAATAACCATAACAAAGACAGAGGTGCCCATTACAGATGTTACCCGGACCCCTACGGGAGGAAGACAAACAAGACAAATGCAGTTACCTTCTCTTATGGCTCGGGGAGAAAGGACGGGAAGTTTATAACCCATGGACACTGGCGGATGAAGATGCAAGGGAATACCAAAGATACTACGATAAGTACCCCGCATATCTCACACCAAAGTCTAATCTGATATACGCAAGATGTCACTTCCACGAGAAGATGCAAGGGGAAGGGGAAACTTTCGAACAGTTCATCACTGAACTCAAGCTGTTGGTGAAATATGGTGACTGAAACAGGAGCTCGAGAAGATGGAAGAGAGCAACGTGATCTGCAAAGTGACAGAGCCCACAGAATAGGTCAACGTCCTCATAGTCCTATAAAAGCCCCAGACTTGCAAGCTGAGAGTCTGCCTGGACCCCAGAGACCTCAACAAGGCGATCCAAAGGCCCCACTACCCCTTAACGATATTAGAAGAGGTCACCAAGAAGCTGGCTGGAGCTAAATACTTCAGCGTCCTTGAGGCCAGATCAGGGTACTGGGCCATAAAATTCAACACACAGTCGTCCCTGCTGACAACATTCAACACTCCTTTTGGCAGACACAGGTGTCTGAGGCTGCCGTTCGGAATCAATTCAGCCCAAGACGAATTCCAAAGGCGCGTCGACGAGACGTATGAAGGCCTCCCAGGCGTAGCCGCCATTGTCGACGACATACTAGTGTTCGGCAAGACAAAGCTTGAACGCGACGTCGACAACAATCTCTGGGCCATGCTGAGCCGCACAAGAGAAAGGAGGTAAGGCTGAATCCCGACAAATTAGAAAGGTGTGTCAGAGGTCATTTACTTTGGCCACACGCTCTCGCATGAAGGCGTCAAGCCCGACCCAGTGAAGGTGAAAGCGATGCGGGAAATGCAGCCACCCACACGCAGAGGGGAGTTGGAAACCATCCTCAGGATGATCAACTATTTTGCCACTGTTTTACCAGTGAGTGACATTAAGCTATTGGAGATCAAATACGTGACAGCATATGATGCACAACTAACTGCGCGTAAAGGAGCCACAAAGACGGGATGGCCTGATGAAAGGAGCAAATAAACGCCCAGCATCCAGGAATTCTGGAACCACCGGGATGAGACATCCGAGATAGAAGGAATACTGAGAGAAAATCACAGTCCCAGGGTCTCAGAGGAGAGATAATTCAGCGCATACACAGAGGACACATGGGCGTGGAGAAAAGAAAGAGTAGAGCACGAGACCTCCTCTTCTGGCCTGGTATGGGTAAACAAATAGAAGCAACGGCAGAGCAGTGCAGCATTATGCCACGAAAGACGTGGTGCCGACCCCAAAGAACCCCTGCTGCCACACAACATACCCGAGACAAGTGGTAAGTGGTGGGAAGGAACCAACCTTTTCACATGGAGCACTCAAAACTTCATCGTCGTTGTAGATTACAACAGTACACACTTCGAAATGGAGCGACTTACAAGCTGCACCTCACCTGCAGTAATCACCAAACTCAAGTCAGCGTTTGCTCTTCACGGCGTCGCACAGACAGCCATCAGCCACAACGGACCGTGCCACAGCTCTGAGGAGTTCCGCCGCTTCCCGGACGCGTGGGACTTCACCCACGCCACCACAAGGCCGCGCTACCCACAGAGCAATGGCATCCTTGACAAGGCAAGAAGCTGGAAGCAAAGACCCCTACCTCGCTCTGCCGGAGCAGAGGAACACTCCAGTGGACAACATCCAGTCACCTGCAATGCTTCTGATGAGCCGACGACTACGCTCCATACTCCCAGCGACCAGCAGGCAACTGCAGCCACAGGTCGTACCCCAAAAAGCCGTCCAAGATAGGAGAAAGGCATGGCAACACCGCCAACAAGCGTACTTCCACAGAGGCACCAAGCCACTGCCTTACCTACCTATTTGCCACACCTATCCGTTTCCTTCAGGAGGATGCACACACAGGAGCTACCCCATCCAGACAGGAGACGGACAGACTCTCCGACGCAACCGCTGGCACCTCTGCGAAAGCAGAGACACTCCAGGCATCAGTGACACACAACATGCAGACACACACACTCCAGGTACCAGGGACACACAACATGCAGACACACAAACCAACAACAGCCCAGCTACACCACAAGAGTTGGCCGGACCTCGTAGATCGCTGCCCTAAATAAAATTGAGATTTTTTTTTTATGTGTTCATTTCAATACTACTTGAATGTATGTATGCGTTCATTTAAATACTACTTGAATGTACGCGTTAAATACTACTTGAATGTAATGTGAAGGATTCATTTTTGTAGGATTGTACTGCATTTTTGTAGGATGTGAAGGATTCATGTTTGTAGGATTCATTTGAATCCTACAAACCTCGCTTTGTAACTTGAACACCATTGGATTGATTGCACTCATGTCATATGTCGCTTAACTGCTGTCTTACCTATTTACATACAGCAACGACACATCTAATGACCAAATTAATGTATGGAATGTTTTTTTCTCTTTGGTGTCTTTTGAGCACAATTGTAATGTAATTTATCCTAAGTGCTCTAAGCATTGTGTTATGTTCATGAAATAATGTATGCGTTTATGTAACGCCATTTTCACTTAAGAAGGGAGAAGAAACATCCTGACTGTATGTCCCCAGAGGGACACCGTAGCCCCCAGTCGATATCCCCATACTCCTGCGACACTCGGGTGTGTGATCTTGATGGCAGAATAAACAACCAGTTCATAGCGTCCAGTGTCCGTCCTGGTTACAACTAGATATGTTGGTTTAGCCAGTGTGCAACAGATAAGTATTACGGTAATGATATGTGTTTACATGACTATGCCATCCACTATACCTACACAAACTACTACACAAAACTACACAAACATTGACACATCAGCACATAAGATTGGTGCAAAAAACCTCTGGAATTGCAGGAAGTTTGGTGAAATTTCTTTAGTTCAACATCCGCATGGTTGTGCATATTTGGATGCATGTGTGCATTAAATCAGTTTAGGAGCCGTGATAGAGCAAAGGCATCAAACAAACATTCAGGCTATGATTATTGGTGAATAAAGCAATATGATATGATAATATTGGATGGGGGGCTGCAGTCATATATATGTATTATTACATTATCGGCTCAGTTATTAAATTTCAAGGCGAATCTGCAAGTGATCTAATGTCGCTCTGCAGATCAGGCTGGCCCCAAAGCTGTTTTTGCCGATTCCAGAATCCCAGAGTAAATGTAAAGCCTTGTTTCTGATAATGCTTAAAGTGCTCTCCGTAGGCACGGAGAGCCCTCAGGGAGACCGAGGGCTGTCATTGATCAGCTAACGTTTCATTTCCGCGGCCCCTACCGTTCCAGCGGTGAATTGCAATGCCATACTGAAAACTGCAACGCAGAACTTGGAAAGGCTCACAAATGACTCTTTGCCCCTTTAAGGCATCCTGTGAAGGGGGTTATGAGGTTGGAGGGGTATTTCTAAGGTCAGATATTTAAGCATGTGTTGAAAGATGCAATATTAAGACTAAGGGCCCTATCTTGCATCCGGCGCAAGTGACTTAGTCACTGGCGCATGTGTCGTTGCTAGTTTACAACTGGCGCAGAGCGTTCTTTTCCCACCAGCGCCACTCGCCGGTAAATTAGGGATTGATCATGCGCCCCAAGGGGCGGTTCGGCGGAAGGAGGAGGCGTGTACTGGCGCAAACGGTATTTTGCCGTTTCTGAATACCATTGCGCTACTGACCAGGAAATACCTGGTTTAAAGTCAGTGGCGCGTTGTTCAGATGCTATTTTAAGATGCATACGGATTGCTTGTGCACCTCGCGCATACACTTTGCTTCTCCCATCTACCTTGCCGCACATTCTTGGTAAATTATTTGGGAAAGAACAGCTGATGCAGCGGTTATAAGTTGTACTTTTAAATCAATGCATCTGCAAACACCGTACAGCAAACACATATTTTCTTGACAGAGACATCGTGTAGGCCTACATGCCCATAACTTTTAGGATTGATGAGTATTTGATCGTGAAAAACATTGTTTTACCGCGAGTGAGTGTTAAAAGAATGAATGAATGCGGGTGCGCGTGTGTGCTGTTTAAACACACGCAAACTAAACACGTAACGCATAATACAATCAATGGCAATGTCTATTACCGCGGGGACACATGCATATTAGGATAGCATACAATACTGATAAGAAACAATGTTCATAATGTATTGCGTAGCCTATATCATTAAATAGAACCACAGTTACCGCATATCATATGTTATATCATATACGTTTTCTTTGCCGAAATTTATTTGAGGACTCAGTCTGAAGCAGCCTATGGCGCATTTCCACTGCAGGGTGCGGAACGGATCGGATCGCAAAGGTGCGGGTCGAATCGCGTTTCCACCGCCAAAAGTGGGCGTGACCCGGACTTTGCCGTACCCGTTCCGACCCCATTCTAGGGACTCCTCCGTTGCGGTACCCAAAACGAGACCAGACGCCTGAAAGGGTACCCTGGAATTCTAGCTACACCCCCCCTCCGTTGATTGGTCGACAGAATTGTCACTTCCGGGTGACGCGGGGATAAAAACAAACAAACAGTAGCCTCAAGGTATTATTCTTTACGATTAACATGTCGCGTAAAAAGCTTGCTTGGGCGAACAAGGAGGTGGAGACGTTCGTCTGCATTCTTGCGGAGGAAGACGTTGTTTACGATGTTTACGTAGCTGCCGCGGCGATTGACATCCGGCCTACCACCAAGGGTACTGTCGGCAGTGGAAACGCGACCTCGGAACTGAGCTGGGCTATACTGCCCCCTCCCTACCGCACCTTTGCGATCCGATCCGTTCCGCACCCTGCAGTGGAAATGGGGCACTAGTTACCCGTAGGTGTGGTTTGGGCGTAACGTCCAACAAACCAATGAGAGTGCCAGCTCCCATCCCCTTTAAGAGCCATGAGCGCATTTGAATCGGACGAGTTGATATTTTGACAGCGCGTCTGCAGTCTCCGATGAGACAGATGCACATGAATTTCAAACTGCAAATGGCTCAGTTTATTGCCAAATAATATGGCCTAATTCACACATGGAATAAAGGGTTTTCTTCCACAACTTCAGAAATACTGAAGGCGGCTGCATGCTTCAGCGTTGGTGTTACGTTGTTGCGCAAAATTTACTCAAAGCAATTCATGCTCCCTTTTAGGTTGCGCGTGTTGCGCGTGTTGCCAAGCAATTTACCGCCAGAACAGTAGGTGGAGTAATATGTGGAGTAAAGTTTTTCGTTGAAGACGACCTCGAGAATGACGTCTTTGTCTGTGGGAGTCGTTGGTTTGTTTATGTGCCAAAGTTTGATGATCTCCTTTCGCGAGTCATCCGATATCTTCCCGACTCTCACCAAAACCGGCCCTTGTCAGGGAGCAGCTGGCAGATTATTTTTTGTCAGATGCTGGCGTGTTTCCCCACCAGTACAATGTGCTACGATTGGGTATGCGCACTGACCAATAAATATATATACATTGGTCACTTGGAAGCATGACTTTTGATTCATTAGTTATCATGTTACACAAGTTACCTAATTTGGTTTACGTCAAACTCATTAATTCATATCCATATAAAATGTTTACACAACAGCTACTGCCTTGCCAGATGAATGAATTATTTAAGTGTAGGCCTATAGCCAAAGGCTTTAAGCTATAGCGCATAATGTCCACATAAATTATATGGTAGGCAGCATTATTAGAGAAAAGGGGTTTATTTATCAAATACAGAAAATAGTCCCACCATACATGCACACATTTTTCATTCACTACACACTCACGCTTTCAAATTTCATTCACTCAAAGAGGCTACTGAACTTATGTTTCACACAGAACATGAACACTTATGTTTCACATAGAACGTGAACACAAAACATTACGTAATTAATTCAAATAGGCTAACACTAAAACAAATAAGGCCAGAAGGCCTAATAGAACGAATATCGGGTGACAAGATCATTAAAATGGCTCACAATCCCGCATCAGCTGTTTGATGTCGCGCATCAAAATAGCACTTTGCCCCTGTGGAAGGGTTCGCATAAAGGTTTCGCATAATTATGTGCCAGATCATGTGGTAGGTGGCGGTATGAAAACAGGAAATGTGATACTCCAGACAGGAAGTAGTAACCAGACGAGCAGACCAATCAGCCTTGCAGGCTGCGCGGCTCGCGTAAAAGCTTACGTAAAAAATAGAGCTGTCAAGCGATTAAAATATTTAATCGTGATTAATCGCATTAATGTCATAGTTAACTCACGATTAATCGCGATTAATCGCAAATTCTTTTTCTATGCTAAATATCCCTTGATTTTTTTGTCCCATAATTCTTCTCATTTTAATTCTCTTATCAACATGGTGAAGTGCATCGGCTTGTCTTGTGCAAATGATTTTTTATTGATAACAACATTGGCATATACTGATCAAAACAGGACGATACAAAAAAAGAGCCTATAGTGCAATTAAACGACTGCTTTGAACAAATGTCATTTGAACATAGCAGTCAGGCTACTGCTTCTTTGTTTTGAGCCAACAAAAAACAAAAAAAAATATTTTTTTATTTTTTTTGTAAATAAAATATTTGCGTTAATCGCGCGATAATTTTTTTAACGCCGTTAAAATTGGTTTGCGTTAACGCCGTTAATAACGCGTTTAACTGACAGCTCTAGTAAAAAATGACGCAAGTCTAGAAAAATCGCCCGGCGCACGCAAGACGTGAGAAGTCGCGCAAGGGGTGCGCAAGGGCGCGCAAGGGCCTCTTGCGCTTGCGCTTACGCTTACGTAACTGAGCATAAATCGGCCTTAAGGCGGCTGCATGCTTCAGCGTTGGTGTTACGTTGTTGCGCAAAATTTACTCAAAGCAATTCATGCTCCCTTTTAGGTTGCGCGTGTTGCGCGTGTTGCCAAGCAATTTACCGCCAGAACAGTAGGTGGAGTAATATGTGGAGTAAAGTTTTTCGTTGAAGACGACCTCGAGAATGACGTCTTTGTCTGTGGGAGTCGTTGGTTTGTTTATGTGCCAGATCGTGTTCTCCCCATACACAGTGAATGATGGCAACAGACAGAGGAACAGGGGTGATGAAGTTGTTGATCATTGGGGTTGTATAAATGTGCATATCTCTCTACATTTTAAAACGACATAATGTGTTGGCAGCAAAGTTAACTTCACTTCACGTTAATGCTTTTGTATATGAGCCTGCCGGGTTCCATTCTATCAAACCACCCACCCTCCTTCCTCCTACGGCAGCGTTTCTCAAATTGAACCATGAAAAGGAGATTTTCCTGGTATTGGTTGAAGACTACCTAAGTGAAGCCTATATTGTGTATTTGTGTGTGGGCGTCGTCGTCGGCTGTTTATAAACCGCCTCCCAGTCATGTTCTACACATTCAGTGAACTATGGCAGAGAAATGTGATACTCCAGACAGGAAGTAGTAACCAGACCAGCAGACCAATCACAGCCTTGCAGGCTGCGCGGCTCGCGTAAAAGCTTACGTAAAAAATGACGCAAGTCTAGAAAAAACGCCCGACGCACGCAAGACGTGAGAAGTCGTGCAAGGGGTGCGCAAGGGCGCGCAAGGGCCTCTTGCGCTTGCGCTTACGCTTACGTAACTGAGCATAAATCGGCCTTTAACCCTTTTGACACTTGCGCCGCGACGCAAGTGTCATTTATCCGCCTGTAAAATAGCGATAGCGCCGTAGAACCGCCCACAAAGCTACTTGCGCTTTGCGCTTCCCACTTGCGTTTCAGACCGTTAAAATAGGGCCCTACGAGTGACAGTTTCTCTCGAAGTGATACCTCAGTATTACATTATTGGCTCAGTCATTACAATAACTGAAGTGATACCTCAGTTATTACAGTATTGGCTCAGTCATTACATTTTCAAAGGATATTTTTAATACAAGACCAATAACTTAATAACCAGCCAATATCGTTATTATTACATTATTGGCAAAAAGTTACTACGTAATTGGCTCAACAACTTTATTACATTTTTGGCAAGTTATAAGTAAATGGTTTTATAACATTTAAATGATTCCGTTATTGGTCATTATTACAATATTGGTTGCTACACACCTTATTTTTAAAGCATTCACTGGAAGACTTAGAATATTTAGAATCAAATATGGCTTTAAAGAAATGGCTTTGTTTCTAAGACATAAAATCCAGTTATATAATGCAATATTAAATGCAATTAAATATTTTAAGAATGATATTTTCCAATATTGCAATGCAGCATATGAACTCTTATCCAGCACCTCAGTGTGCTTTGGAGAACAAATCCCTTCTATCTCATTACAACCGCACTCAGAATAGACTTCTAAATCTGGAGATGTAACAACTTTTTAAAATGCCAACCTTTAATTGGTCTTACTTTGGAAATCTGCCGTTGAGATAGTGAGAATTTTGATTTGACGTTTCTGCAAACCATAAGGGAGACAAACGGAAAAAAGGTAGATGGGGGGAATATACTTCACAAACTGCTTTAAAATTGCTTTAGATTTGTAAGCCATGAAGAAATGGTTCAAGATGTATTTTTAATTGGTTGCATCGTTGTTTACCAGAACAATGTTTTTGTCTTTCAGACTGGTACGCTGGAATCACCCTGTGTCATAAATGTCTACTGCTGTAATAAAAATATTTCTGTGTGTGTCTATTGTATTACTTATTAGCAATAATAATGAGGATACAACATGAGGTCTTTACATGCAACATAAAATGTGTTATTTTATTACAGTTGATAGGAACGTCTAAGTGGTATTTCCGTAGGCCTATTATTCCTTACCACCTGCGCTCAACATAAAGGAAAAGGAGAAGTACCAAGGACTTATGATGGGAATAAAGGATGAATCCCCCACCACCCTAAACTAACTCTAACTCGGATTGGGATTTAACACTTGCGCCGAGAGATTAAGAACAAAAAACATTAAAGCTTCAAAATAAAACTCAAGCACTGTGTTAAAGATGACCTATTTATGTATTAAGGGCACTTAGCAGAAGTAATCATTTGATTTTGTAATCTATTGTGTGTATATCTTTGTGTGTGTGTGTGTGTGTGTGTGTGCGTGTGTGTGTGTGTGTGTGTGTGTGTGTGTGTGTGTGTGTGTGTGTGTGTGTGTGCCTCCTTGTGTGTGGTGTTCTATGCAGTAGAGCAGGGTTCCCCAATTAGTTTTTCCAGAGGGCCAAATTTGGTCAAACATGCCATGCCAAGGGCCGAAATGTCGTTTCATTTTTCTAATTCGCCATTTTTATGTGCAAATTTAGCTTTAATTATAATTACTGTCTTAGCGATAATGCAGGAGGGCTAGATCAATTAGGTTTAAATAGCATCCAGGAATGGTGCATCGATGAGAATGCAAGGAATGAGGAGGACGAGGAGACGTAGCTTGCTTCAGACTATATTATGTTCAGCCTTGTTTATTTAAATACTCGGTAATGTCTTTCAGTTTCTATAAAACAACAGTAAAATAAAAACACCTTTAGTTCTATGAAGCATAATAAATAAATAACTACAGGCTAAACAACATATACAGTTATATAGCAAGCATATGTAAATAAATCAAACAGAGCTGCAATCACAACACAGAAAAAAGTCATACACAAAACATACACTCAGATACCCAGGCGCAGTCGTGTAGAGTTTGTTTATTTTGCCTGAGTATCTGAGCATACACCCCGTGCATGACTTCCCTCTTTACCACGACCACAGCTCTGCTTGTTCTACCCATATAAATAAAGGAAACAAAGTAACAGGCACTTACATTGTCACAAACTTAATACCCTGAGTATTAACTAAGCTGCCTAATCTGTGGATGGCACAAGCCTTTTGGCCTCTGCAGTCCACTCGCCGTCAGGAAACATGCAATGAAGCAGCTGTTGTGCTCTCTTGTGCCGATGCCGTTTTGCATATGGTTAAAACTGACCGCTTGTATGATGTCAACACGCTTGCAATCTTTTGTTTGCGCTGCTCAGATGTTTCTGGGAAACTTCCATTAAAGCTGGCAGCATGCAAACAGTTAAAGTGTCAGGTTGTCAGATTTAATGACAGCCACGGTCTGCTTGCATATTAATGCTGCTATCCATTTTGATGGTAGGCTGGTACGAACGACCAGCTTCAGCGAGAACGTGACGTATTTCCCTTGCTCCAGCCTTCCAGTTTGCTATTTGTGTCCGACGAGTTTAAGAAGAAAACTATTTTGGAAAAAAGAAATAATACAGTGTATAATGGTTGCCAGCCTTTACAGAAACATTAACATTGCAAGCCTTTTACATTGCAATAATATTTTGCCATTTTCGCCAATTTTTATTTCAACAAGTGCTGTCGTGTTTCTGTCGAGCCACGAGGGGTAGTAGCGGGCTAGTCATCATTAGCAACATAGCCTCTTTGGCAAACCAGCTTGAAAGCACAACTTTACATTGAATTTCACGCAAAGCAAGACCTTAAATTGGTGACCGGATTAAAGCAGCAATGAAATCAAGTGTGTAAGAGGATTTAAAATCGACATTACAACCCCCAACGTAGTACAAATACAAAGAAAATACAGCTCGATCCCCATTGACTATGGGCGCAGCCATCTTGTTTGCTAGTTGTACAGATCTGCTCGCTCTACATTGAAAGCGACGAGATACTACGACCGAAAGGGGGCGTGCCTCAGTGAAATGCCGCAAGAAAGCTGGGAGATTGGCGACTTTACCACTTCGTACATCCAAATGGATAGCAGCACAAGCATGTTGGCTTTGCGTTGGCATGGTCCGGTAAAGAAAAGCAATACCTATCGGTCCATTCAGTTTTAAACTGGCGGTTCTCCTGGTTGACCTTCCTTTTCTTGGCAAATGACATGTTTCTTTCATCAATTTTCAATCCGTTGATTTTTGACAAAGTTGTAATACCCTGGGATGACAGACGGATAGCGGGAAAGTGACAGCATGCGGCGGCTACTCTCTGGCGTGTGACGCTAGTGAAGTTGAAAACGCACGAAGCACGTCATTACGTATGCACGCAGTAGCGTCAACGGTCAAGTGGATGGTGTGGGCTGAGGGGAAAATATAGCAGGCCGCGCAAATATATATATATATATATATATATATATTTTTGGAGATAACATGTGAATGCACTGGGTCCGCGCGGGCCGGACATTTGGCTCTCGCGGGCCGCTAATTGGGGTTCACTGCAGTAGAGGATCTGGTATCGTGACCCTGGTTATGCAAAAATCCCACATTTAGAATTATTTTATTTCTTTTTAGAAAAAAAGTAATTATATGGACATCAAACAGGAATATGGCTTAAAATGCTGTACCGTACACTGAATCATTTAAATGAATAGCAAATAATAGTGACGGTTAATAAGTTGATATTTTACCTCTATCTCGGGACAGGTCAAGGAGAAGTATTGTATGCAGCATTAGTGGCAGAATAGCCTGGGGAAATGTTTCAGCACCGCGGACAGCGACCACCACACAGCTGTAGGACAGACATAACCATCACCCCCACACAGCTGTAGGTCATAACCATCACCCCCACACAGCTGTACGTCATAACCATCACCCCCACACAGCTGTAGGTCATAACCACCACACAGCTGTAGGTCATAACCATCACCATCACACAGCTATAGGTCATAACCATCACCACCACACAGCTATGTCATACCCATCACCACCACACAGCTGTAGGTCATAACCATCACCCCCACACAGCTGTAGGACAGACATAACCATCACCCCCACACAGCTGTAGGACAGACATAACCATCACCCCCACACAGCTGTACGTCATAACCATCACCCCCACACAGCTGTAGGTCATAACCATCACCCCCACACAGCTGTAGGTCATAACCATCACACAGCTGTAGGTCATAACCATCACCCCCACACAGCTGTAGGTCATAACCATCACACAGCTGTAGGTCATAACCATCACCCCCACACAGCTGTAGGTCATAACCATCACACAGCTGTAGGTCATAACCATCACCCCACACAGATATAGGTCATAACCATCACACAGCTATGGGTCATAACCATCACACAGCTATGGGTCATAACCATTACCTGCACACAGCTGTAAGACAGACTCGGATCCTTCAGACCCTGGAGTTAATATTTGACCATGGTCACGATGCACAATCATCTACTCCTTAAAACACCACACACACACGCATGGCACAGGCACGCACACAAGCACACACACACACACACACACACACACA
>NC_082388.1:9108452-9143452 GCF_031168955.1 Gadus macrocephalus
GCACCTTAATTACCTGTATCTCTCCTCACTGTGAGCAGTATTAGATAAAGGCTCTCCGGAATGAATTCAATTTTAGTTGTAGATTAAATCTGCCCCGATGTGTGTCATGTTTCAGATTAAGCAGCCCTCTATAAAGAGCTGTGAAGACTCCGAAGACAAACCGTCCAAAACATTTCATTTCAAATGAATTAGCCGTAGTGTCTTATTTCCCCGGCTTGATATTGATAGTATTAAACATTATTTTACGCGAGTTTGCATGTCTTTATTTGCGCATGTGTGTGGTAATGTGTGTACTTATGTGCGAAGGGGTGTGCACGTGTATGTGTTTCAGAACAGGCAAAGCATAGTGGTAAAACCAGGACTATTCTCCCGCTCCCAGGAGGAGTTTTGTGTTTCGGAATGTAATGGCTCTGGAATGTAAAGTACTGCACCGGCTCTTTGTCCGGACAAGGTAGACTGTCCTCACACACACACACCTCATGCACACACACACACACACACACACACGCACACACACACGCACCCACGCACGCACGCACGTACGCACGCACGCACGCACGCACGCACGCACGCACGCACGCACACACACACAAACACACTTACATCACACATTGCCCTCACACACACATACCTCACGCACACACACACACACACACACATACACAATTAGTCTGACCTCACACAATGTCCTCCCACACACACACACACACACACACACACACACACACACACACACACACACATTTTGACCTCACGCACATAATGACATCACACACTGTCGTCATATACACACACACTTTCCTCACAGAAACAAACCACACACACTGTCCTCACACACATACGCACCTCCCACATAGACACTTTACTCACACAAACATACACTGTCCTCACACACACACGTAAATGTAGATACAAATACACACACTGAAACATCTTCACGCACAACGACATCGCACATACACACAAAAACCATCAATCCATAACTAACAAACTCTCCCTCACACACACACCCACACACACACACACACACACACACACACACACACACACACAACACACACAAACACAAACACACACACACGCACACACATCCACACAAACAAACACCCACAACCACAAGCGTCTCTCACACAAAGGTAAAGCCGCACCATAACGTATATTCCTATCCAACAATGTTTGTTTGTTAATTGAATTGGGCAGATTGAGTCTGGGGCCATGGGTGCTGACCAGATCACCCGTAAGCTACACCTTATCCTCAGAATGGATCCGTCTGCTAGATCCATAACCAGCGCCATCACACTCCTCCATCACCAGACCCTGAGCCCAGCAGTAAGGCCGACCGTATACCACATGCCCCATCACAGTCCTCCCCATCACACCCTGAGCCTAGCAGTAAGGTTTACCGTTTATCACGTGACATGCCCCATCACAGTCCTCCATCACCACACCCCGAGGCTAGCAGTAAGGCCTACCGTATACCTTCGCCCCATCACAGTCCTCCCCATCACACCCTGAGTTTAGCAGTAAGGTTTTACCGTTTATCACATGCCCCATTGTCCCAAAGTGAAAAACATTTTGGAACATGGCATATATCCGTCATATACATTTTGGACAGGACAAACTGTAAACAAATACAAAACGTACCGAGCCACGATTTACAAATCTATGCGCACAGATTTCGTTATCGTCGTATATATGTGATGTCATCTCTGTACAAAACACATGTCCACCCCAAACGATAGTTGGTTTTAGTAGTTAGCTAGCATTGGCTGATCTAAACCCAGAGGCAGATTAAACGGAATTTATTTTGAAAACCATTATTTTCAAAATTGTAGGTTCCCACCAAATTAATTAAAAACATACTAAGGACAAAACATTTACAATTGTTTTAATATTTATTTATCCATGTCGCCAATGAATAGTTTAACATAAAAACCAGGAGTAATTAAACATTTTGTGGAAATGATTATTCTGCATAAATAATGAATAGAGAATGTATTTGCAGAACTAATAAAAGTCTTCAAAAGCTTTCTCAAAAATGTTTGAGAAACTATTTCACCTTGATTTGTTGGAGACAAATGAAAGCCTTTATATTGCAAATGTAGATTAAAGGAACGGAAAGAAATCAATGAAATAGGTGGAACATCACATGTCCCAGTGATGTCCCTCCCATTGCGCCAGGCCGGAGAACACGACCATTGTGGACACAGGTTGTTGACCGAAGGCAATCTCCCCCATTGTGGCCCAAATAGCCCACAGAGATGTAAACATTACATGGAAGAATGGCCCACTGATCGCACTTTCAGATTGCAAAGTGAAGGTCAATGGTTGTCCAGCACCTCATCAGACTCTGTGTGTGTACATGTTTGTGTGTGTCTATGTTTGTGTGTGTCTGTGTGTTTATATTGGTGGGGGTTGGTGGCAAATTGAACCACCTAGTTCTGAAAGAGGTTTAAGAGAAACTGCCACTAAGGGTAATCCTGATCCCTGTGCTGTCGCATAAAAGTGGGAAAACATAAACACACCCCCCGCAAGTATGCGTGTACACACCAGCTGCAGTTGTTGATTTATGTGACGCTAGGTGGGTTTGTTTAGGGAAATACTTTTATGCTACTTTCTTTTTTAAAAGCTGTTGGCCTTCGCAGCCACCTTGTAGTAAAAGTTAAGGCAGAAAATACTTCTAGAAATATGTGGGACTTGTTCAACCGGCCGCACATTATCAGTTGAAAGTTTAGCTGAAAGTGAGAAATAAGATCACATCAAGAAAAAACAATAAGTAATTGACAAATGGTGTGTTCTGTAATGAGCTCAACAGTAAAAGTTATTACTCTGTATCGGAGCACTCCTTCCCGTCCATTCATCCCAACAAACAAAGCGGGTGGCTTCGCCTGCCTACAGACTTTGTTCAAAGCAAAACACTCAGCTAAAAACCTCTGGTCACTGATGTATCCCCCCCCCCCCCCCCCCCCAAACCAAATCCTGCAATTCCCAATGATTTGTCTGAATTTCTAAATCGACTCTGTGCCATTTCACCATTTGATCTGCTACTGGATGATTTCATAATCCAGGTAGACTATACAGACAGCAAAACATCAAGAAATATTTTCAATAATATTTAAAAATGATCTAACACACAAATTTTCGCACCCACAGAGTAGGAACACAGACTTGACCTGGTCTTTGACCGTCAAGCTGTCACCCTGGAAAAAGACATCCACCCGCCTATTGTTGTCAAACGGACTACATATGAACAAATGACTTAGTATCGTCGATGGACTTCCATATAATCCTGGAATTCTGGAGTGATATGGAAGCCCATCACCCCCTCCTCTTCTCCACCTTCTTGGCCAACACATCTCAGACTCTTCCCTCATTCCCAATATATACCACGTTGACCAGGTCAACAACCCAAATGACACACTCTCCACCTGTCTTGACCAGATCGTCCAAAACCCTTCTTCACACATTCCACCCCTTGCTGGAGTGTTCAACTTCATCAACTAAGTTTGTAAACCAAGCTTACAAAATAACCGTTCTCACTGTCCACTTTGATGCTTTGATGCTGCCACAAACAACATAAAGACGCCCTCAACAGTGTGCGTTCCTCTCAATATTCCATCGTCAAATGTGTATATATTTTTTCCTTGTATGTTACGCAAACCTGGCCAATAAAGCTGCATCTGACTCTTAATCTGAATCCGAATTTGGCTGCAAAGAAACCGCAAAACACTTTACACCACAATCAACAAACTCCTTAAAACCCTAGACACCATCTCTAACTCCTTTACCACCAACTAATTTACAATACACAATCAGCTGGCTGCTTCCTCCTTCACTATGACCTCTAAAAACCTTTTCAATCTGGAATTTGTTTAACCACGGCACAGAAACCCTACTGAAATTCAGAATTACAAACTTCTCTCTGCTGACTCTCCATCATCATCATCTTTAATATCAGCGTCGCCGTTGACACCATCAACCATTATATTTTTCTCACATGCCATTAGTACATACCCGGCATACTCGGCACTCTCCTGGCTTAACTCATCTCTCTGTGAAGACATCAATACATCTCCATTAACAACTGGAAATCATCAACTGTCACAGTCACCCCAGGGCCCAACTCGATTGCCTTGATTAGAGGGTGTGTGTGGGGGGGGGGGGGGGGGGGGGGGGCAATCAATTCCTCCCAGGGTGGTTGAATACCTGACTCCACTCACCCAGTACTTGCACTAGGTCCTGCTGGTTCCACCTTCTGCCGCATCCACCACCTCCAGCGCTTGGGAGGTCCCACAGCCCCAGTGCGAGTTGCAGCTTTCATCATCACCGAGTTCTATATCCCGTGCTGCTCTCTGCATCTGACGGCAACTGGCAGATGCACTGGGCCATGTGTCTCTCCAGCTCCCTGAAGGACCATTAACCAGAGGGATGGCAGCTTGGTCGGTTCTGACTGTGAAGGGCCGGCCACACAGGTTGCACCATGTGCCTCTCGCCGTGTGAGGCAGCAGCGCTGCTCAGCATTGTTAAAGGATTTGCCACAATACGCCACAGACCGCTCTCTGTCCGGGCCTACCTAAGCCAAGACAGCGCCGGAAAAATATTTTTGGTGCATGTGTCGACCACGAATGATTGGATTGCGTCATGTGTGGCCAGAATAGGGGCTGTTATCAGCGACTCTGGGGGGAGAGGTGAAGGCCCGTCGGCCAGCACTGTGCAAAGTGATTGTCTTTCTTAAGAAGGCGATACAGAGGGACGCACACACATTTCCATAGTATGAAGCAAGGGAGGAATGTCTTCTGTTTCACAGGGTTGGAGGTTTTGGGCCAGTCTTTCACTGCCTGTATCTTTCCCTCGACAGTCCCAACTGGCTTCACGGCGGTTTGAGAATCCCGCCTCCTGCAGCTCCTTAAACCTCCTTGAAGCACATTTTGAAAGGTTGTGCGCTGGTGTCTATCTTGTCATGAACCAGGTGCACCAGGCCAAACTCCTCCTCGCTGAGGGGAAACAGGTTCTTGAACTCCATCAGTACCCTCTACAGCTACAGCTGCTGCTGGTCGCTCCGCCCCCCACTGTTCCTCCTCCAGATCTCCCTCATCACAGACAGCCGGTTTGCTATTCCCTCTTTTTTCGGGAAGGTCGGCTGGTTGCTCTACACTACAGCTGGGTGTTGATACAGGTCAAGTTTCCATGTCAGGGGTCCATATCTTCCCATTTATACCGACTCCCAGTCGTGTCCCTGGGCTGGTTGGCCACCCTCGGTAGAAAAAAGCCCTGAGGGGTTGTAGGCAGATTACTGTGAGTGGGCTTGACGCACTCTTTGACATCGGAACACCATCAATCAACCGGCCATCTGGCAACACCGCTCCTTCAGCCTCTGTCATCAGGGCCAATATCAGCGCGCCCTGCATGGTCTGGGGGTGTGCTAGTTGGGTCTGCCCACGTAGCTCCCTGGGCAAGAGTGCTCCAACTAACTTTAACCAGCACACTCTGAAACGGCATGAATTCTAGTGAGGCATTAAATGTCCTTAGCCAGCCTACACCTATTGCGTAGTTGTGACCTAAGCTTGCCTGGTTGCAAACACTGTCCAAAACATCTCTGCAGTGCTCCGGTCAAAGCCGAAAGAGCAGGTGAGGGAGCTAGCATAATGCTATCTGCAGGGCTTAAACCTCCCTTGCACAGCATGTAGCCTGGGCTAATAGCTCAAATTGTGCATGAAACATTTCCCTGTTCAATTGACTGAGTATTTCTGAGTTTTCGCGTTGAAAGCAGCATGGAGTGGGCTGCTATCTCTGTTACCAATTGTCCCCTCCCTCTGTGATGCGATTGTGGCATCCCAGTGACGTATTTCACCGGAGCCTAACCTCTCCTCAGCCTCTAGCCTCCTCGCGGACGCACTCACGTTGTATCTCTTCTCCATCACCTGGAAGAGTTCTCATGCGTTACTGTTCTCTCTCTTGTCATTAAGAGAAAACAGGGGTTTAAACCGTTTCATAGTCATGAGTAATCTCGTAGTTCAAGGCTTAAAAGTATTTTCTGAACCATCAATGAAGGTATTGATTGGTAAATTCACTGTGGAGCTGTTAAAAAGTTAGCGCTCACTGTAGACCTCTATCAGGATAACTTTAAGCAGGCTTGTTATTTATTCCATTTGACAAAAAGCACTCCTTAGCCGACTAGTATGATAGTATGATTATTGTAGCAAAAGTCTTCAGAACTTGTAACTGCAGATTTTGTATGCGTACACTAAAGTCACAAATGTCGTAAATATTTTTTCTACGATTGTAAACACTAAATAGGGTATACGAGTTCACAAGTCTGTGTTACAGGTGCACATATCCTATCCTTTGCATCACAACTTCAAAGAGTCATGCACTTGACACTTTTGCTACAATCATTGCAGCGCAGTTGGTGCAAAACACATTCACACACCCTTGTTTCATAATCTGAGATCATGCACACAATTTTTGCATTCGTAAACCCAAATGTGAACTAATGCATCAGAAGTTGCATATCTGTGAAATATTTCCTCACAAATGAAATTATATAGATCGCTATGTTCAATGAGCATTTTAATGAGGGAGCACAAGTCCATTGTTTATCCACCTTATTCTGTGCGTAAACATGGGGGGTGACATATTGGTTCCGTTTTGTGTTCTATCTTCCGGTTGAGCAACTCAGTCCGTTATCATTGGCACAATACATTAGCAATTTTTGTCAAGATGACCAGCATTATTTGTTCCGTGCGGGGCTGCCATAACAGCTGGAATAAAAGACAGGTGTCCTTGCAAAAATACTGTGTTGTACACGGGAAAACCAGGGCAGAATGTTGTGGGGCAACCTTCAATCTTCATCCTCCGCCATCCAGCGATGAGGACCGGCGTATGTGACAAAAGGCGCTAAATTTGAAGAACCCTCCGAAAAAACCCTACTCTGTTCTTTGCATTTTGTGGACGGCAGACCATCAGACCAACACCCATACCCCGAGAAATGGTTGGGATATGTTATTCCTCCGGCGAAAAAGGCTTGTTGGATGCTTGTGAGGCTCCAAGGTAAGATAACATTTTAGCACTAACAGCTATCAATATCGCTAGTCGTTAGCCAGCTAGCGTCTAATGAGTATGATCAGCATATACCCGTAACTATGCCTTGGCTTGACCTCAATAAATGAATAGCATTACAAGATAAGATCAGGTCGAGGCTTTCTAATCTGATGTCCAAGACTGGTTATGTTTAAAGGCAGCAAAATGATTAACCTTATCGTTGATAAATTACTGATGCCTGATGCTGTTATTTCTACAGAACCCTCAACCAGCTCTGCAATCCAGGAAACTGATGGGTTGACTGATGGGATGACACACCGTGATGCTTCTACACAGGGGAAGTATACATTCATGGAAGATCACATATATGCTGTCAGTGACTCACTCCATTGTCCTCTCCTCCATGACCAGGCAACACAGTGTCCTGAACAACATCTTGCACACACCGAACTTCTCCGGAATGATCGGCTGTGTCTACTAGGGATGGGCATGATTAATTTAAATTTTTCATCGATTAAACTAATACAGTGTGCAATTAAACATTTTACCACACGGGGGCAATATTTAAATTTGCGGCTCCTCCCCCGCAATAAACCTCCCGCTTTGAATGGTGAACTCTTTACGCCTAGCAGCTATAAAAAGCTATAAAAACTATAAAAACTGCAAAATGACTATTAATGCAGGCTATGTGGAAAATGTGCCGACTTTGGCTCAGCCTGGCCCCGCCCTCTTCCGCTACGCTAGGATGGCTGCCGTTGAGTACGAAAAGTATACATCGCCACACACTTCCCGTTTTCAGTACACTTATTTTCGCCCGATCTGAATCGAAACGCCCTACGTACCCAAACTTAGACTAGTAAGTACGGATAGTATGGATATTGGAACACGGCGATGTAATCATGAAGCGGACGAGGCCACGGCAAAGTCTGGTGTGGGACCATTATGATTTAAAAAATGACTTCTTGGGGAGCACTATAGGCCTACCACTCAAGGCGAGGTTAGCATCGAAGCAGAAATAAAGAACGTTCTGAGCCCCTGGATTGTGGAAAGTTGTTCCCCCGCCTTGCCAAGTTTGCACGGAGGTATTTGTGCATCACGGCAACGTCGGCCCCCTCAGAGCGGGTGTTTTCGGCGGCTGGACTGACGGTCACCAGGCTGCGGTCGCGTCTGACCCCAGAGCATGTCAACATGCTCATCTTTCTGAACAAAAATCCGTAGACTGGTTGGTTAAGTTATAACATGATTGTTTTTTGATATTATTATTGTTATTATTTTGGGATGAAACTAGGGTTGTGTTTATTTTTAGTTATGAGCACGGGCTTCGAGCTGCATGCTCCGTTGCTTAGAGCAGAGTAGCGCATAACTATTGAACGGATCTGGTTTAACTGAGTTGTTTATCTAATAATAAAGATCCCAATAAGGAAACCACGCTGCATTTTTTTAATGTAAAATATTAACGATTAATCGACTAATTGATCGTTAATTCTCCCGACGATCGACTAAGACAACTTAATCGAATGCCCATCCCTAGTGTCTACTGTACACTGGGTTGTCAGTGGATACCTTTGAGGCTTTATCTGAGGACCTGAAAGAAGGATGCAGCATCTCTCAGCTACATCCCATCAACAGTTGATGACCCTGATGGAGCTCCGGCTGAACCTATTGCAGGACGACATCGCAGAGAGGTTCAGAGTGTCTCGGTCTGCGGTCAGTAGGAGAATCTCTCAGTGGCTGGACTTCATGGATGAGAAGATGAGGTGCTATGTTCCATGGCTGCCCAGGGAGACAATCCAGGCAACGATGCCAGAGAGTTTCAAGAAACATTATCCATTAACCACATGTGTAATTGACTGTTCTGAGACCCCTCTTCAGAAGGACTCAAGAGTCTTACAGTCATTACTATGGACATAATACAATCAAGTTCCTCATAGTTATTGCATCATGTGGTTTGATTATCTTCATCTCTCCAGCATATGGTGGGAGATGCAGTGACAAGCCAAGAGATGTTCATCACAGCCAACTCAGGGTTTCTTGAGTATATGCGTCCAGGTGATGAGGTGATGGCTGACCAAGGAGTTGTTATCCAAGATCTTCTGATTGAACGTAAAGTCAAGCTCGTCCTGCCAGCTTTCACCAGAAGAGGCCTTCCCTTGTCCGAAAAAGACATCACCAACACGAGGCGGCATAGCCAACTTCCGAGAGCCAATGAGAGGGTCACACGCCGCCTGAAGAACTACAGAATAGTCTCTCAAACAGTGCCCATTAACCTTGCCCCGAAATTTGACAAGCTTCTGAGAGTCTGTGCAGGTCTATGTAATCTTCGTGGGGACATCATACAAGAAGATGAGGAATAAGATGTTCAATCAGTTATAAGTTAAATCAGTTGTAATGGTTACATGGTTAAAATGTTGTTTCTCTTGTTGTTTATATTGATAATTTTTACAAATCTATCACAAACTTTAACTGATATCTGTATTTTTATACACAAACATGTCTTTGTCAGAGGGTCAATAACATTAACTAGTTAAAATATGTACAAGTAGTATAAAGTAATCATTTGCATAACTGCATATAACACTCACAGAGCAACAGGCGACCTTCATAATACTCGTCTGAAACAAAAGGAAGCATGTCTCTGAAATAGAATGCTCTTAGTCTAACCACAGTCTGCACAGAAAGACTCATCATATGGGATGTGAAGCATTACCTGTTTTGAATGAGACCAAATCAGTAACTTGCATGCCTTTAGCTTTGTGCAGAACAAGCTAATTTGTACTTGCAGGTAGAAGCCGCGGGTATCATTAAAAATATCCCATATGACACCTGAGGCCACCGCCACATGTCATCCACCCACTCGGTGGAGTTCATTAACCTCGGGTGGCGAAGTACAATCCCTCCATCCGAACTTTTGACATGTTTTATGTCTCTACCCATGTTAGCCTCTCCATCTTAATTCGCCGGGTATTTCAATGTAGCTATCTGGCCGTAGCTAGCCGACCGGAAGTTTCAACACAAAGCGAAAGACAATTACATTTAAAAAGGGGCATGGCGGAATAAGGTGGATACAACTGCTCGAATCTGCTGCTACGAATCTCAGCTGTTTTTCTTGCGGATACTTTTGCAACACGTCTATGTGGTACAAGTGTAGCAAATGTGATTTTTATCCGTATGAAGCAGAGCGTCCGTGGGCGGGACATAATTGCAGCATTAACCAATGAAAGTTGCCGGCAGGGGGTGCATTTTTTAAACTATACTGGGACCATCCAAAATAACTCTTAATTTCTGGAGTCTTGAAAGTAGACAAGAGGGCATCCTACACGACGGAGTTGGGTATCTTAAATTATGTCAAATTAAATTACTCAGTTCAACTGAATTCCCCCCAAATTATTGCATGCCGCATGTGTCCTTCAATGTATTTTAATGGTCTGCTTGGATGGTCCAAGAGTAGTTTGAAAAATGCATCCCCTCAGGGTGACTCTCATTGGTTACTGCTGCAATTTTGTCCCGCACACGAACGCTCGGCTTCATACGGATACAAATCAATTTTGCTACACATGTACCACCTAGAAGTGTTGAAAAAGTACCTGCAAAAAAACCCACAGCTGAGACTTGCAGATGCAGCTTCGATCAGTTGTAACGATGGACTTAAAATGCTGAATCAGCATAGCGTTCTATATAATTTTATTTGTGTGGAATTTTTCACAGATGTGCAACTTCTGATGCATTAGTTCACATTTGGGTTTACGAATGCACACATTTTGGGCATGTTCTCAGATTATGAAACACGGGTGTGTGAATGTCTTTTGCACCAACTGCACTGCAATGATTGTAGCAAAAGTGTCAATTGCATGACTCTTTGAAGTTGTGATGCACAGGATAGAATTTGTGCACCTATAGCCCAGACTTGTGAAGTCGTAGACCCTATTTTGTGTTTACAATGGTAGAAAAAATATTTACGACTTCAAATGTACCGTTACACATTTGTGACTTCAGAGTACTTTTACAAAATCTGCAGTTACAGGTGCTAAAGACTTTTGCTACAATAATACATTCATAGACTAGCATCACATTTTTGATTGATTGATTGAAAAGGGATTAAAAAACACAATAAAGCCCAAAGGCTTGTTTCCATTGTGGTCCTTCAGATAAAAAAGGAGAAACAACACATGGACCTAAACACGGAGAACCAACACACAGCACATGGTCAACAACGTTGAGGAAAAAAGGGGGATAAAATAAATAAAACAAGGGATAAGTTCCCAGACAGACAAGCACACACAGAGACAGTACAATATGATGCATTGCATTGATGACACACATGGTCAATAAATGTCAGGAATGTATGTGACTGCGCTGTTAACTTCCATTGTACATTTGTTGTGCTTTTGCCTTAAGGGGATGGACTCCGTCCCACCAACCCAGGTTTGAGACGTTGAATACAATAATTATGAAATGTTATGAATATGGGTCTTGGGTAAGTCACATTTCATTTGCTAGGGAATGAGCATGATTCGCATAACTGGGTTTGCCATGCTTTGCGATTTTGTCCCCTGCCTCGGCCGATACACACGGCATCGCTTTGCATGTAAATTCAATTCTGACGATAAGAATACCTCATGAATATACATTTCATTGGCAGCAAATTCCCCTGCTCAGTTTTTCAATCATTCCACAATTACTGACCTGATCATAATGGCTTACTTATTATATTTGCTCTGTGCGTGTGTGTGTGTGCGTGCGTGCGTGCGTGCGTGCGTGCGTGCGTGAGTGAGTGTTTTTCCTTCTTTCTTATTGTATGTTTCTGCAACTAATCCCTCTCCATCCCTAGAATGGAGTAGAATGAATACCAAAACGATTGTTCCCGGAGCAATATTACTTCAATGAAAAAAAAAAAAGATGAACACAGAGAGAGAGAGAGAGAGAGAGAGAGAGAGAGAGAGAGAGAGAGAGAGAGAGAGAGAGAGAGAGAGAGAGAGAGAGAGAGAGAGAGAGAGAGAGAGAGAGAGAGAGAGAGAGAGAGAGAGTGGGGGGGGGGGGGGGGGGAGAGAGAGAAGATAAGGATCAAAGGCAAGAGTGATCAAGGCAAATTTTGTGGGTCTTGCCTTCTGGCGCGGTGGGCACATGCGGTGGAGTTTGAGGCAGATTGCCGATGACAAGGCTTCTCAGGGAGATCAAAGAGGGCCCCGGCTTTGCTTTGCATACCTTAAACATAATCAATAATGCATATTTTATTTCCTGCCCAACACATCGGCCACATAACTCTTCTCTGGAGAGTCCGGTCAGGTCGCCGTCCCCGCTCACCCAGCCCTGAAGCCCCCCTGAGCCCCGGCCCGGTGCTGTTCCTGGGGATGAACCGTGGCTCTACCTGCAATGGTAATCGCTCGACCTTTGATTTCTGATCTAATCGTCAGCTTCTCTCGTCGCATCCATCAAACGTGTGATGTGTTTCTGTAATGCGTTTTGATTACTCTGTGGGAAAAGTTTGTGTAAGGAGGTAACAATGTGTGAGAAGGTAATCTGTATTATTAATAATCCTACATTTCATTACCCCAAAAAAAACGGTTACATCTCTATGTATACCCACACACATATATGCACATATACATGCATAAACACCCAGGAAATACTGATCAGATGTTGTTTGCTGTTTTGAGGAGGTGGGTTTTGAGCGTTGGGAGTGAGTCTGAGGGCGAGAGTTGCAGAGGGTTGGGGAAGTAATGGAGAAGTGTGCTCAGGTGTAGGAGAAGCAAGACTGTTGAAATGTTTTTTTTTCTGTGTAAGTTCCAAGTAAGTTGTTGAAGGAAGGGTGTGATGTGATCTCTGAAGCAGGACCGGTGTGCAGCTTTAGGAGGAAGGTGGAAGGGCTAACCTCTGGGAGACTGCTACAGCAGTCTGGTCTGGGGGGCATGAAGTCATGGGTGATTCCTTCAGGGCTTTCCGCTGCAGAGACTGTGAGGGTGGGACGAAGTCTGGCAATATTGCAGAGGCAGGAGAAGGAACTTTTAGTGATGAGGTTGATGTTTGGCTTGAAGTAGTGGATAGGGTCAAAGATTACTCCAAGGGGTCAGACCAGGGGAGAAGCTGGGACATTGAGACCCCAATGCCCCAATTGAAGGGGTTTAGCAGTGATATAGAGCCAAGTGTCGTCGGCATAGCTGAGAGTCTGTGGTGGCTTATGATGTGACCGAGGGGTGGCATGGGGATGAAGAGGAGACGTCCAAGCACCGAGCCTTGGGTAACACAGTGGGTGACTGCGATGGTTTCGGATTTGCAGTTATTGATTGAGATGTGGGGGATGCTGTCACAGTACATGTTCATGCATGGTCATGTGCAAATAAAGCAGCACACTGCTCCTTAAAAACGTTTATTTTATCACCCTGAAAAATTACAACAAAGTGTGTTGCCAAGGCATCAGCTGTAGGTGGGGAGCCAGCTGTGGCTCCCTGGAACAGTGTTCACAGCTGCAAGAGATGAACGTTATTAACAGAGGTGATCTTTCGGCTGGTTGGTTCTAATGTGTACCAAAGTGCGGCTGGGTCATGTGTTTCCAGGATTTCAGCGTTTTTAAAGAATTGGCAGGACGCTTTATGTCATTTTGGGCCAAAAAGACCTGCTTTGTTTAAACAAACAACAGATAAGCATCGGCAACCAGCATATAACATGCTAACAATACCTTTTGTAAAACCATGTGAACTATCCATCTGTCAAAACCCTTGAAATCACAGCGCAAACACACATGCACAAAGCTTAAGTGGGGTGGCACTGGCCTTGGGTTGACCTCCTTCTTCTCCTGATCCCCACCTGCCACTGAGCTTCACCTCATTCACAGGGAGGAAGCTCAAGTCACCATCCGGTAAGGACACCATGGTGCAGCTTGGGAGGGGGGGGATATAGAAAATGGTATACAGACGCACAACAGGCAAGCACATTTATATGCATACCAAGGATCACATGTAGGTCCTATTTTTAGATTGCAGTCTTTTGTTACACAACCGCCAACAAAAGCAATGACGACGGGACCCGCACTTATTTTTGGCCACTGCAATTACAGCGGACATGGTTTTCAAGACTATAAGCAGCAACCCATGGGGGTTAAGCCTTGACAGATTGCATTGACGCATTCTTCTCATCAACTCACAAAGATATAATTAATTCTACAATATTGCAGGTATATAGCATACGTACAGAGCCCTGTATGTGCTTCCCATCAGGTGAAAATAATTGTTCATGCTAAATTACCTAATTTCATACTGTGATGTCGCGAGTGACTAGTGGACACCACATCCCCTCCTGCTGCTGTACAGCTGCTTGCAACTTTTTCTAAATTAACGCATGAGTAATCTTCCTCCCAGAGTTTCCAAACCGGCAACAACACAGCCAGGCGGTCCATTCTCACAGGATCGGCCTCCTGGACTTCAGTGGCTCCGACCGTGACTGAAGAAAGAGCTTCCATAACTTCCACGAGCAGCAGTGGATGGTCTGAACATGGAGGGGGAACAACGACGATAGCACAGAAGACGTTATATTCAGCCACATCACCTCTGGAGCCAATAACAGTTGACCGACAGGCGCAGTGCGCACAGCCATGCTTCCAGTTTTGCTGTGGAAAGAATTTTTTTTTTTATTTTATGGATAAAATAGTCCTATTTTGTCGTTGTATTATTGCTTATAATGTGTTTTGAAAATGACATGTGCAATATAAATTGTGATTTGTGAGTCAATAATCAAAAGAGATGTCCTGGGATGTAAGCAAGGACCCGAGGTGCGTAGGAGTGTTTATAGCAACACCCATGCATTTAAGAGTTAACTTGTAGATTGGCTGTGTGGTTAATGATCTGAGGTAAACCATATCTGATTCATGAGGGTATGTTATGGTTTGTGAATTGAAGAAAAAATTATGAAAATGCTTTTCGTTACAAACCCTTAGAATATTTTTTGGAGATCACACTACTGAAGACTAAGACCAAAGACTTCCTCTTCATAAAAAAAGATAAAAGATCATAAAATATATATTATATTGCACATCTAATATGGACATGTTTTTCAGTCCATATTTTGCAATTGTCGTCCGTGAATTGGTTGGTTGCCTGAAATGAAAGTAGTGTCTGTGACTTTACCCATCGCTATACACACACAACCTGTATGCCTTCTACAGAGTGCTGCCATTGTTTGAGATTTTTACAACCAGCAGCAGGAAACAATCCATATATGGTACATTGAGGGAAGGAATTTCATGGCCTCAGTCTATATCCCAGAGTCCATAGTCTATCACTTATTAATATTCGCTCGTAAATGACCATGTCATGAAATATAACTGTAAACCGGGGCTATGGAAAGTACATCATTTGAAGATAAACTATCCACTCAGATCCTAACAGAACAAAGAAAAATCGATATTGTAAAATAATTGTACACATGATATGACAAGAATGAAATCACATTCCTTCCAGTTGACAATTCAGGCAGCAACTACCACAAACCCTTTAAAGGTTGTTAGAGGAGGTACATGTTCAAAAGACAATGTAGAGAGACTAATGAGTGATCATGCCAAGCTTTTTGCAGACTGGTGTGTAACAATATTAATGAGGTGATATTTCCATTTGACAATACGCTTACCTTTATCCCCCATGGGTAGAGGCATTCTAAAAGCACACTGCGGGGTTTGACATGGTACATCTCTTCAGACGCCATGCAATCACTTGAGATGCAACTAACCAGTTCACAACGCCGCAACTTTTTCTCCAACGTTCTAAAATCGTATTGTTGAATTGCAAATCTTTGATCTGAACTCAGCCTCAGTCCGTTCCAAATGAGCTTAATAAACAGACAATCATAGCTGGCGCTTTGTTTGCTCACATGGCTGTCCCGTGAACAATCATGTCCATGACCAAGACAACCAGGGCCTTGCACAGTTGACGTTGCCATGCAAGTTTGTGTCTGAGCCGACGTTGAATGTGAGGCGGGATTGGTTTAAGCTATTTAAAACAGTCCCATTTACTGACTGTTGGATCTGAGGCCAAATAGTACAGCCCTTCATCCTAGCATATAAAAGGTTAGAAACATCTGTAGAATGACATCAACCAGACACTGTAAGAAAAACAATCAGGTTATTGCTGTTTACTTTGTTTCATTTGGGGTAATGATGTAATCCTCTTTTAACGACTGTTTGGTGAGAAACACCTTCATCTTTCTGAACTGAACATCATTTCAGCCAAAAAAAAACATGTATTGGACCTTCATTAAAATCGTAATAAAACGATGACCTCAGAATGAGAATGTTTCTCAAAATGACAACGGTAATGACGACAAAATTGTCAATGGTAAGGGAAGATGTGTTTCACTTGAATGTTTTTCAACACTCAACCGTCAATCGGAGCAAAATATGAACTGTGTATGGTCATTGTTAACGTGATTCTGAAGCTATAAATATTGGAAGGTAGACGGAAAGAGAAGCTGAATTATGTGTGTGTTTATTTCTTGAGTCTACGAGTAAGTGCTGTGACAAAAACATGATTTGGTGGGAGAGAAGTGAATGGTTAGTGAGAGGAAACAACTTGACTGTCTATGTAATACAATTATGTTGAACCTGAAGCTGTTAGGGGGGAACAAAAATCCTTCAGCTATCGTTAACTCAAAAACATAGATTAAAGTCCAACCAATGTAGGTGGACCATTGCGTAACTCCATGAACTCAACTTTATAAGAAGTAAAACTTAATTGGAGGGTTAGTGATTGTTAAATTATCCTAGTAAGTGAGAAAATGGTTTCCTTAGTTAGCATCAATACCTTAATAAGAGAGAGACAGTGTCACACTTCTGTGCTTCCAGGCAAGGGCACTTCAGAGATGAGGAAACATTGACATTTAGAGATTTAGATAAGTGTTCTTCTTGAAATGACAAATTCTCCGTGCTCTTTTTACGAAAGGCAGTTCTGATGGTATTGGTTGGTTAGGCCCGAAAATGCAACCCCAACATTAGATTGACTGCTTTCCCTAAATGACAGCTTTCAAAGTGCATTAGGACCGCAGAAGCGGTTTCATAACTTAAGTAAGAATACAGTGGACTAGACATATTCAGTCAGTCTCGATATTGTCATTGAGAATGGTGTTATTGTTTATTCTTATATTTTCTAAGCTAGTGGGTTGCAGCTGAAAATATATAAAAGCAGATTGATCAATGTTCCAGACACACACAAACAGAAGCCATGCATTTAACATTGTATGCATGGAAAATCACTTATTCAAATCAAAGCTGTTGTTCACTAAAACATTGATAGCATCCCGCTTGTCGTGTCATTGTATAGAAAAACGGCATTGCAAGCAAATTACTACATAAGAGGAGGAAAGCAACCCACATGATCAAACAATATATTCAATCCTACAAACATGAAATACATTTATTGATAGTCTTCATGTCATTAAATTTACTTAGGAATTAAATTTATATGGTCTGTTTTTAAATGTTTGATGAATTGCCATGTTTGCCACGATGTAACCACACATAACTTTATATTGATTGTCGTGGCCTGCGTATTGAACAGTGAATTTCTCCCCACTCAATTTACACACACTCGACCTCACCACATTCTCCTTCTTGACCTAAGATGTCACGCATACGCACACACACACAAACGCTCCCACAGTGGTCCATGCATATTAATGGGACTGAGCAGCATCTTGGACTGTTCCACGCTAAGCTTTTGCCCTTTATTGTGTACGCCGAAGGACAAGCTCTCGCCATGTATGAACGCAACATGCACATACACACACACACACACACACACACACACACACACACACACACACACACACACACACACACACACACACACACACAGACAAACACACACACACACACACACACACACAGACAAACACACACACACATGTGCATACACACACCCACACAAACACACACACACACACACACACATACAGCACATGAAGCAAACTCTGTTGTTGTTTTTCATGCTCCACCCATTTTATACATATGCATAAATATGGTGCCGAAACACACACACACACACACACACACACACACACACACACACACACACACACACACACACACACACACACACACACACACACACACAAACACACACTGATACAAGCTACAATGCGTGACACCAAAGGCTGAAGAGTGCCCCCTGCTGTTTAGCTGAGTTAAAGGTCGCAGCATTTATCATTTGATTTAGATTTTATTATTGTCCATTACCAAAAAACAGTTTGGATAAAGAGGTCGGAAGAACAATAGTGTTGGATGAAGCATTGTTCTTTCAGAGACCAAAGCAAAAGGGATGGATATTGAGTTTAAATGTGACAACAAGGAGCCGAATATTCCCGTGTATGATAACAGCATCACCTTTTTGACATTGACCGTTGTTCAAAACAAATGAATCGGTACAAATTCTCAAAATATTTCAATGCATTCTGGGATGATACCATTTTGAAGATTTTTGTAAATATTCAATGTCAATCATACTTTATGGATGTCTGACATAGGGAACTATGTTACGACTAATCCATACAAGGATCACTTTTTACCTCGTAAAAGATTAATAATTTAAAGATGAATATGTTAAGTGGTCTCCCTGCTTTATCTTTCATAAAACTCCCCAAACAGCCAAAATGCTGCACTATGCTCCCAAACCAGAACATGTTCTCACATCGACCCTGTTCTCCAACTGTTCTCTGTACAGCCATGAAGGAACGCCCCTGTCTTGGATTTGTATGCCATGGTTCAACATATTGTGTAACACTATTAGACGTGTCATGATGTGGAATCTCTATTAAAAGGACATTCGGCTGCACATTGGTGTTGCTAAGATATTGTCAATGAAGGTCTGAAAGCTAACATCGGGATCTATTAGAGCAGTGATGAGCAGATCTTTATTGAAGAAATTCATAGTGTAATGTAATGCTAGATTGAACAGATGGATGTTTTGAAACAAACCAATTGATGGGTTTGCATCAGTTTATTTTGATTCATTTAGATGTTCCTCATCTTATTGAATAGTGCTTCAGCTTTGTAACATTGTTAAAATAATAGCTCTGGTTGTCCTGCACTACTGTTTTCTTGCTCAGCCCTTGCAAAAAAAAAACCTAACCCTAACCGCTTTATGAGTAAAAGTGAAAATAGTTGTTAAGAACAAGATAACTGTGTTCAAAGTCAAAATACAAAAGACCAGATTTTTTTATTTTTTTTTTCTTTCAGACCAAAATATGCAGTTTTTTTTGCTCTCCTTTGCCCAGCCGTACATTCCAGATACCTCTAGTGTTTGGGACCGAAGCCTGGAAACACTTTGGCGCTGGTACCTTTACGACTTGTTCCTACTGGAATGAATTGCATGTACATTTTGTTGCCTAATTTCCGTGCCATGCCCGAAAGGCCCACTGAAATGTCTGCCCTCTGATGCTGTCACCTTGTCACATTGTGGTCGCTTATGCTGGGTGCACACTACAGGATAACTAGCCATATTTTGGCCCCGATTTCCCCCTTCCTACTCTGGTCAGCAAAGTCTAAATTTTGTTTTCTTTGCTAGATTAACCTATAGTGTGGGGTACTTTAAGATTGTTTTCTGCCACCAATTCGACCTGGGCCATGATCATCACGATTCATAAAATAAATGAAAGATTATCATTTTTCTGATATTTTGTAGTGTGGGAGAACTCCAACAACAGCCAAGTACACCATGTTCAGATTGTCACCTGGGGAAGACCATAGCCAATTTTAATAGCGCACGCTGACTGGTACTCATAACAGAAGCCATGCTAGTGAAAAGTGAGGGGGTTTTGAAACGTACACTCTTTTTCGCATAGTTTTCGCATAGTCTCAATGACTTCGTCCATATTCTTGATTTTTTTCTTATGAAATTCGGAAGAAAACAAGTTTAAAAACAAGTCACACCAATCCCTAGTTATCTTACTGGTAACATTCAAGTCCCGCCTACAAAACAGTTACCTTCTTTTACCTTTTTCTTCCTAAAATAAACTTTACCTAATTTAAATTTGCCCCACTCAAAATTGGCCACGTTTGTCTCCACGTTTTAGCATGGCTCATCTCAGTCCGAGTGAGTCACGGCCCGTTGTGCTACACCTGCTCTGCTCAGTCCAACTTTTTTAAATAAGAGGAAACCCAAGCCTTTGAGGATGACGGACGATTTTCTAAGGTAGCTTAATGCGATGTTGCTGATTGTTTTTGAAATTCAAGGTCTCCCGAATTTGAGCAGATTGGACGTATGGAAATTTTATGTCATTAGTCAATCACAAAGGGTCAGAAAAGTGGAGTTTATGCTATTATTTTGATCTCTTTTGTTAAGTCACGTCTTAGAAATGGACGTTAATTTGGTTTGTAGTAAAGTGTTACCCATGGCCAATGACAACATCAGACATCACATTAGGCACAGCAATCAAAGAGATTAGAGCAATCATGAATCCGAAGCACATTATTTTTGGGGGGCATAAAATGTGGTAACTGTCCAGTGGTAAAAAATGAATATGGCATTCAAAAGCAAACAAAGATTAAGTCAAACAAACTGCTTGTCAGGAACATATTTCATGAGCCAAACTTGTGTTGATTGTTCACCCATGTTGTTTATGAAGCCAGTGGAGGTTTGCTGCCTTGCAATATATGGCGTCACACACGTGTCGCGTGCCTGTAGTACATAGTGTATACGGCCTCGTGCTGCAAGCTCACACTGCAAAACAATCCCCTCCCAGACGACTCTAGGCTCACCATATGTTTACTCTACTTTCTTCCTGGAAGGTCAAGCTCTGATGAGGGACACAAGGTTGGAAACATGGTTTACAGAATAAACTCAGCTCCTCATACACAGACCCATCATAAGTCCATAACGGGAAGTTTATGTCTACTACTGACAAACCTGAATTTCAATATCCCCTGGAGCAGATTAAGAAGTGACAACAACATTAGGGTGTTGATTGCAGATCGACTGCCTCCATCCTGAGACACCCAGCTGTCGGTGCTTGCCGCATGCTTTCCAGGTGATTGTGTCTACCTGTCCTACAGGAAAAGCCCTAATTAATTGCTGACTTCCTTCACGCGTCTGATATCGTCAACTACAGTAAACACTTGTTTACCTTGATTGAAACAAGGATGGCATCCATCTCCGGGAATGTACTCATCAAAATGCTACAAAAAAAGAAATGCAGGAACAAGCCAGAAAAAACTTTTGAGGAATATGTCAGCCGTTAACGGCTTCTAAACTGTATGGCTGGGATTAGATGAAGAATTCTGCGGGGCTGTTTGGGCACAACGGCAACTACAGCTTGTACCTAATATAGTGCATTATTAGAGCATAATCATAAAATAAATGAACAAAATGTGAAGCCTATGCATTAATCACATTTTTACAATAATATAGTTGTTCTTTTCTTTTAATTATTTTTGGATTATTCTATAAATTACACCATCAGAGAGTAAGCAGATCTGCTATTGGGCTGATGTGACATCGCCCGTGAATGTCCGCCATTGCCACCGGCACAATTGATGCTCAATGAACAAAAATGAATAACAACAAAAACCAAAAGGGTTTTGAAATGAGAAGGGGTTCCAAGGCAGCAGATTAGAACAATAGAAAAGCAGAGGCCTGCGGGGACGCTGAGACTCAAGGGACGGACTGAAACCCCCAGGTGATCCCCGGGGAATCAGGGAAGTCTTCATCATTTCCAGTCTCTCTCGCTGGTTCTCGCTGGCTCTCTCTTATAGCTCACTCGCTCTCACTTTCATTTGCATATACTCTCTCAGCCTGCTCTTCTTGTCAACCCCTACGTACTATCTCTCAAAATCCACTTTATTACAACCCTCCTGTCTGCTGCACCCTTTCTAGCCCACACAATTGTCCATTCACACCTCTCACCTTACATCTCTCTCCCTCTCTCTCACTGTGTCTCTCTCTCTCTCTCTCTCTCTCTCTCTCTCTCTCTCTCTCTCTCTCTCTCTCTCTCTCTCTCTCTCATTCTCGCCCTGGCACAATCTGACGGATGAGTGTGTTCTCCGAGAGCCATTGCAGAACACACCACCATTGAGATTAATCCTGCAATAAAAGGACCATTATTCCACATTGGCATCAGCAGAGGTTCATTCGTTACTGCAAACAGTCAGGTGTGTGTGGATGTGTGTGTGTGTGTGTGTGTGTGTGTGTGTGTGTGTGTGTGTGTGTGTGTGTGTGTGTATGTGTGTGTGTGTGTGTGTGTGTGTGTGTGTGTGTGTGTGTGTGTGTGTGTGTGTGTGGATGTGTGTGTGTGTGTGTGTGTGTGTGTGTGTGTGTGTGTGTGTGTGTGTGTGTGTGTGTGTGTGTGTGTGTGTGTGTGTGTGTGTGTGTGTGTGTGTGTGTGAGTATGCGTGCACTTGTGTGTGTGTGTGTGTGTGTGTGTGTGTGTGTGTGTGTGTGTGTGTGTGTGTGTGTGTGTGTATGTGTGTGTGTGTGTGTGTGTGTTGTGCGTGAGATGCCGCAACGGCAATTAGGCGAACCCAGACCTATATGTGTCATCATCAGGGTACCATGGCGACGCGAGAGACGGAGAGCATCGTCAACGACGGGGCAGGCCGGTGTAATGAAAGAAAGATGAATAGAGCGAGGGGGACAGAGGGGGAGGCAGAGGGGAGGTGGAGGCGGCCAGGGAGGAATGGACAGGAGAAGTGGTAATCAAAGGAAGAAGGAAGAAAAAGCCTGAGAGATGTCAATGTAGGGGATTAAAAAAGAAAAGACGGAGAACGGGGAAATTGAGGGGAAAAAATAGAGAGGAAGCAAGAGATAATGGATGGGCGGCACGCTGCCCGCCGGGCCAGAGAACCTGGGGTGGAGGGAAAGCCCCGGTTGGTCCGCTGTTTACTAAACGTGCTGCCAGCAGGGATCACCATGCGCCCCAGCCTCAATCACCCTAAATGAGCTTGTTATGGCCAAGGCCATTATAGACCTGACTTTCTGTTCAGACCACACATAGGGCATTAGAAACAGCGGGGGGAGAGAAATCCCAGAGAGGGTGTGGATATGTCTGTGTGTGTGTGTGTGTGTGTGTGTGTGTGTGTGTGTGTGTGTGTGTGTGTGTGTGTGTGTGTGTGTGTGTGTGTGTGTGTGTGTGTGTGTGTGTGTGTGTGTCATGTGAAGGAGGTCGTGGAGAAAGCACGGAAATGTAAGAATAGATTGAGAGAGAAAAGGAGAACAACAATTAGCAGTGACTGAGATGGAGAGAGTGGAGGGGGAGAGAGGGAGAGAAAAGAGGGAGAGAGAGAAAAAAAAGAGAGGGGGGATGTAAATAGGTGTGAAGGTAAAAGAGGAAAGATAAAGGGAGGGTGAGGACTCCAAGCAGAAGGCAGATAAGGCTTGGAGCCGACTTTCCATGAAGCATTAACTCCTTAAGCTTATCTCCGAGCACCCGGACTATTTCGTTTAGCCTTCTAAAGCCACATGCTGGCCACTATTCTGATTTAGATGTTGATAGCTCCTAGCAGAATTTCTAGCTTATCGCACAAACCAAAAAATATGCACATTATTATACATGTGAGGTACACAATACGCATTCATGGCCCTCTGCTCCCTGTAACTAGCCTTGTGAGACCATCCAGAAATTCAAGTATGTTTTTCATGATTAATATCAGTCTGGCTTCGACTCGGCAGCAATTGATTTCCTCATATGGGCGTTACGTTCTTCGTCAATCGGATTAAGCTCAGGCTTTTGTCGCTCGTGCCAAATTCGGTTGGACCTAAGTCAAAAACAGCTTCTCCTCTGAGAAAAGTATTCCACAAAGATTTATATTCATCTTTCAAGATCCTTTCATGGTCTATGCATCAGATTTGATGAATCACAACAGATCAATATAATTCAATACGTTTGGACAATGAAGAAATGAGAAGTGCTCGGAAAAGTTGAAGTCAAGTTGTGAAATTGTAGACGTGACACCACGTCTACAATCGCTCCGCTCCTCCAATTCATGTGGAGTTCAAAGGTGTTATCCAGAAAGAGAGACCGCAAAGAATCGACAGGCTAACAGGAATTCAGACAGGTATAGAGACAGGCAAACAAACAGCAAAGCTTTAACTCAGTGAAGCAGCCCGATAATAAACGCCACACTGTCATGGAGAAGATAGTCCGCCCAGGCAGCTGATACTCATCTGATCGTTTGTTATTATCTCATGAAGCACAACCAGGAGGATTCTAATCCCAAAGATGGCCTTCGAAATGAAGCTGGTTGACATGTGTGACAACATCTTGAGCACGGTTTGATTACATCTGATTTTTGTATTTGAATAAAACAACCAAACAACAAAACTTTAGTTTGATGAGGTTGGCAATTCTCTATGAGAATCTAATACAGGCAATTGCGAATGTGATTGCAGTTTATTACCATTTTAGTTGTTTGTCAAGTAAGGTCAAAATATTCATACGAGATATTCAACCCGAGCCCAAGGTGAATGCCCTTTGAAATGTATGTGCCTTGTGATGGTTAATCGCAGTGAAGGGATCAAAACTGGCTACACACACAATCACATATGGAAGTTAATAGTAGTTCAAAACTCCAAAGGGAAAGTTGTTTTACACATGCATTCACTCCTTTTTATTCCCGTAAGATAGTTGATGAACCATCAGGCCAACAAAGACCCTGAATACACCACATTAAGCTCAGTACCCTCTAGCTCCTTAACTCAGAGAAGGACAACACACCACACGACCATGCACGCCTTAGCACAGCACGCTCAGCCGAGCCCAGCCCTCCCTCCTCCACTCCAGGGCTGACTTTATTGTATTGGATTTATTTATTTGTGCTTTTCCTACAGAGACAAATGATAGAGCTCAGCAATGTTGCCCTCGGCCATTCCTCCAGTACCCCACACACACACACACACACACACACACACACACACACACACACGAACACACACACACACACACACACACACACACACACACACACACACACGAACACACACACACACACACACACACACACACGAACACACACACACACACACACACACACAAAAAACAAGCACATCCACCACGACTGCTGGCCTGTTAATCCGCAGAGGAAGATCTATGGACCACAGTGTTGTTTCTGTGGGCCGCAGGATGCTTCACACTCTGTGGACCTTGACTCCTAAGGCCTGTGGTTCTACGGCTCTGGTTTCGATAGCCTTTGCCATGTGTCAATCTCCATAGAGGAACCCCCCCCTTTCCCCGGGAGTGTGTACATATGAACACAACCCTGTTTTACTACCGGAGAGCCCGGAGATGTAGTGGATTACGCTGTGTGCACCGTAATGGGTTAGAGTGACCTGCGTCTTGACACCAACAGGAAGAGCCTGTGTTTGAGAGCAATACCTCGGGGAAGAGCAGCTTAGCTGGTGTGGAGCAGTATGACCACTGCTGTTCCTTCTTTAAGAGTTAATATGTGAAGACAAAACGACGGGTAAAATATTGGACGGATTGAAATTAACGCCAGTATGACCCTCATGCTTTATTATTTTAGTTATCATTATAATTCAAGTCATTTATTCATCAAGTCTCTGAAAACCCGCGGCTGCTGGGACAATGCAGCATATTGGAGGTCATCAATTATTTGTAAGATTGGGACGATTATTTCTCAGACTGTTTTCCCACCATATCCTCCAGATTTGTCATCTTAACGATCAAAAGCGCCTTAGACATAGCTCTGTCTGAATATTATGGTTTGCCGAGATATCTGTTTCAGTTGCAGCTGCAACTGGAGCTAAAGTTGGGCACAGTGGGGCGTTGTTAGGATGGAGTTTGGACGTTAATATGAGTCCGTTAGACGTCGGTTTAAACTGATACACAGTTGAACAACTGATTGACTGACTTGTTGTTGTACTCATGTTTCAGGGCTGAGTTTGGTCATTTTCCACTACAAATAAATAGATTTGGAGTTGGAATTGCAATGCAACTAGTTGTTAAACAAACCATTTATTTGTTATAGATTGTCATGTATTTTTTTTAAGGAGCCGTTTAGGACGCTAGGTGTGGTTAGGATTCATGCTCTTCTGTTAGATGGTCTTCGATACCCCATGATAAGATGTGATGGTAAGCGTTTGGTGGATAATTAAAATACTTACCGATGTAGATATCAATGCATTTGGAAGTAAGACGGCCATTAAAGTGGAAAGGAAATCAGAGTGGTATAAACCTATGGTACGTGACTCTGCCCGTCCGCCCTCTTCCTCCTTCTCGTTGTTTCTCTTCCCGTTTCTCTCGCTTCCCGACAGAAAGATCGATACGGCAGCGGCACGCGTCCCACGCCAATAAGGGTTATGGATGTACTCGCTCGCTCGCGTCCCTTTACGGCCTCCAGGACGTATGGGCTGATGGCTGGTTGACCTCCCCCTCAGGGGGCTCCTCTGTTCTGGGATAATGATGTCTGGGGTAGGGGGGGGGGGGGGGGGGTGGCAGGGCCGCCATGTCCGGGGATACTACAATCACATCTGAGGGGAAGGGAGGGAGCAAAAAAGGGGAAGAAAGGGGAGAAAAAAAAAAGGGGAAATGAGGAAATAAAAGGAACGAATAAGAGAAGGAGCAGTGGTTGGCTGATGCCTCGCTGCGCTTTGAACGCTGAGTTATGTTACCTGCTCGTGGTAATGAGAAACCACGCCGCAATGGCCTATTTTTAAAGTGTTGTGCTCCGGGATCGCCCTTGTTTTTCTTCTTTTCTGGTCTTTACGCGAGCTAAGTACAGACATCCCTCTTGTATTCCCCGCTGAACCCATGCTACAAACTCCATTACTCACTATATACCACACTCTGCCTCTCTCTGGGCTACGCTCTCTCACTCTCACACCTCATCACACTCCCACACCGTCTCTCTCCCTCTGCTTTTGCCTCTCTATATATCTCTGTATCTCTGTGGAGATGCCCCCGCATGGTGACTTGAACCGTCCTTTAGAGCATGCATCAGGAGACACTACTCTGTCTCCGTCTCTCTCATCGTGCCCCTCTCCTGGTCTCTCTGGTCCTCGGCTTCCTCCAATTATTTATTCATCTGTGACAGAGTGATGCCTGGGACAAAACTGCTTTGGGATTCTCAAGGTCATGTGACCGCCTCCATGGCTGCCCCTCGTCTCTTTAGGAGTCCTGCTGTCCAAATCAAGCTCTCTCTCTCTCCCTCTCTCTCTCTCTGTCTCTCTCTCTCTCTCTCTCTCTCTCTCTCTCTCTCTCTCTCTCTCTCTCTCTCTCTCTCTCTCTCTCTCTCATGGCCAAGTCGACCCAACTGTATACCAAGGTCACTCCTTGTTATGCAGAGTGGCTTTTAAAATAAGAAGAATTAAGTGTTGGAGTGCACTGTGAGGGTGACGGAAGAGAAAAGAAGAAAACAAATGAAAAATCAATTTCTTAAACCATTCCTTTATTATTGTATCTTAGGGGGAGATGAAGCTGTCTTTTGACGAACAAACTAGGCGGCAACGTTGCTCTCTGCAATACGGTGACACACAAAAACACCACAAAAGGCTCCGGGCTGTTGTCTCTGTTCGTGTTCACCTCCTGACTAAATTGTACCCAGTGTTTTGGCAAGCAGGTGATGACAGCTCGTACTGCGGGCTTTCAGCAGAGAGATTACTCAGTTCCCAAAGCACACTATTCTTTTAGGCTCCCAACACAAATAGGCAAAAGGGGGTCTTGCTCACTGTGTCGATGACACTTGTCGAGTATGAAGAGGTCCTGTACTGACCCTCGTTGTACAGAGGCCCAGCCCTTAGGCCTCCCGGATATTTCAAAAGGGTCACCCAACAATACCGTTGGGTGACATGCCGTTAACAAACAGCGCTGAGTCACACTCGGTGAGCATGCACTTCAAGCACACAAGTAACAAAGGTTTCCATGACAACGTAGCATGTTCCGGTGGGGGGGGGGGGGGGGGGGGGGGGGGGTAAACATGTCGTGCAGCGGGGAATGTCGTTACAAGGTCAGGATGACACATAACCAGAGAACAATCTGGCTTCAGCAGAGAGTGTGTGTGGCGTGCAGCTCAGTCGGATTGCACCGCCGGGGTAACGTCTACACCAGGCAAGGGCCCTCTCTCTGTTTCCAGACGAAATCACCTCATGATGCCAGGCTAAGACTGCTTCCCCAACCACAGGGGCCACTATTGCGGTCCACAATACCAGATAATGGAAGTCATTAGCTCTGCGCCCCTCGGGGCCCGAGTGTTAGCTGCGGCACTCTTTAAACACACCCGGCCCTCTTTCTCATTCGGGCAGCAGCACTTCCTTATAGCCTGTTTGTGCAGAAGCGGTTGTCGTGTCGCCCCGTGAGGACGCGGTGATCTCAGCAGAACCCACCCTGCGCTCTCCACAGATCACCGTGGCCCCCAGCCCATTAAAAGCCATTTCCTAAAAACGGCAGAACGATTGGACCAATCAGCGCTCGGGGGATGGCAGTTCACTTCATAATGAAGCCAGGAGCGCCACAGTCTGCAAAATAAAAATAAACAACGCTGGTGCCAAGGAGGTTTAGCAATCTACAAAGCAATCAAAATAGTTTATTCCCGAAATTGACTTAACAATGTTAAGGGACCAACCGAAATCTGCTCAGAAGGCTTCCTTCGGAGCAGAATGTGATTCGATTTATTTCCAACCGGATTCGGCTAGAAGGAAGAGAGTCAGTCTGACTCTGCTGGAGGGTCCTGCTAACGCGAGTTGGAAATCAATTGCCGCCCAGCCAAGGCCAGACTGATATTCATTGCGAAACCCAAACTTCAATAGCCACCGAATGGTCTCACAGGACCTCAGTGTGCCCCTCGGTCTACCCCTCGCTGCCTCCGCTCTGTCAGCAGACCAGAGAGATGCGATGGGGGTCAACTGGGTTTTTGAGTGTTTCCTCCTGAGAGTCTCCTCAAAGTTACCTCTTAGGTTTCTCTCGGAGGAGCAGGAGAGCTGCTTGTTGGACAGACGCTGGAGGATGTCTTCCTAGGGGGGTGAGTGTTTGTATCCGTGTGATGAGGTGAGGCAGGTTTAAGGTATTTTAGAATAACTCATACACATCATTCAAATGTAAAAGGTAATTGACATGTCAATAGGGCCAAGGGGAAACATCTTCCCATCTATCCCCCAGTGGGGACCCTTAGGGGCCTGGGGCCGCTGCCTGTGTGATCCACACCAATTGATTCGGAGTGGATAGAAGAGCTCGTCGGGGAAGAGGTCCACAGTGGTTTATCTGCATTTCTGTGCCAGGTCGAGACAGAAAGGCTTCCGGTCTTTCCTCTTTAAACACACACACACACACACACACACACACACACACACACACACACACACACACACACACACACACACACACACACACACACACACACACACAGACGCACACACACACACACACACAGACGCACACACACACACACACACACACACACACACACACACACACACAAATGTTACACAGCGTTAGTGTGTGTGTGTGTGTGAGATTGTGTCTGTTAGTCAGTGGATGTAGGTTTGATATGCATGGCGTGTATGTACATATCCTTTTATCTTTCTTCCTATCAATTCATCTCTGCATGTCATTTCATCCTCTCTTTAATCAATCTCTCCTTTCCTCTCATTTCAAATTTATATTCCTTTCCCCCACACACATACACTCCAAACACTAGTCTCTGACTTACTTCATAACGTTTTTATTCATCTACATCCCTCTCTCTCTTTCTCTCTCTCTCTCTCCATCTTTTAATCATCAGCCACATTTCTCCTGCGCTGTGTTCTTTAATTTCCTGTCCATGAAAGATTCATGGGAATGCTTTAATAATGGAGCAGGAGGCACAACTGAGAGAGGGTGAGAGGGAGAAAGGGAGAGAGAGAGAGAGAGAGAGAGAGAGAGAGAGAGAGAGAGAGAGAGAGAGAGAGAGAGAGAGAGAGAGAGAGAGCAGGACTCCTAAAGAGACGAGGGGCAGCCGAGGAGAGATCTGGTCCCTTTCAACTGTTCCCCCCTCCCTCTCTGCCCCCCCACCCCCCTCCCTGCCCTGCCCCCCCCTCCCTCTCTGCCCTCCCTAAGTCCGTCCAATAAGCTGCTCTCCCCCTGCCTCATGCCCTCATGCCAACATGCCATGCTTGCCTGTGATGGTAAAGTTGCCGCGACCGACCCTGCTTGGTTGTTGAATGCAGCCCCGCGCTGGGTTGTGGCTGCAGGATCCCAAAACGTACATCTACAAGGAAGAGGCAAGAGGGCAAAAGAATGTTTGCGAAAGGGTGTGTCATATATATAATTCATGAAGAGGACCTTCAACTTTGATTTATGTGAGCATTAAACAGAAAATAAAAAACAATTGAAAATTACCTTCTCATTGACCGCAAGAAGGTGCTCCAAACGGCCGTATTCATCAAGTTAAAAATGATTCATGGGTAGATCTAAACATTCGCTCAGGTGAGCCAAATATCATTAATGGCACCATCAATACACGATAACATATCTCAGTCTCACACTATTCGTTCCTAGTCAGTTCCCTATATAGCCCTTCCCAAGGTCCTTTATCAAGCGGCGCTGGTCCAGCACACTGGTTGTGTGTTCCAATACCTCAGGAGCAAGACACATTGGGCCCTATTTCAACGGTCTGAAAAGCAAGTGAGAAGAACGAAACGGAAGTAGCTTTGTGGGCGGATCTCTGGCGCTGTTGCTATTATTCCGGCGGATAAATGACTCTTGCGCCCGACGCAAATCTACACCCGTAGGTGTGTTTAGGGCGTAACATGCGATAAACCAATGAGAGCGCCATCTCCCATCCGCTTTAAGAGCCATGAGCGCATTTGAACTTGAAGAATAATATTTTGACAGCGCGTTTGCAGACTACGCAAATAATTTAACGTTATCATTTACCTTAAAACGAGACATTGTTTTGGAAGGCTGGGATATACTTTCCTCGAGTTTAATGTTGTTATTATTGTTATTATTTTAACGCATGGCATAGCCTACTACAGTGTTCATTCATGCAAACTCTATGGAAAAAAATTGTGTCTTTAGTGAGCGTAATACTCAGAATATCTGTTCTTGGGCCAGATTTATTAAACAGTGCATTGGATCCATACTAAAAGTCTTTGTTTGCGCACAAGCCAGAGAGGGCAAGTGCCAAACATTTCTCCACTCATAAAGAGTTGCATACAAAATAGGCAATCTTCCCGTCATAAATTACAGTGCACCTAGAAAAGTGGACACATGGATCGGTCAAACGAGGCGGTCAAAATCGATCAACGCTTTGTCCTGCAACTTTCTACAACCAAAGAAGATAATTTCATCAGTTAAGCCCGGCCCCCTTCTCTGGGCTCCGGAGCTGGGGAACGTCATGGTGAGATTGTGCTGATGAAATATTGAGCGGGGTTTGATTTGGCTTAGGTAATATCTTTTGAAATTCAAAGTTCCCTATGGCATAGTTATGTCTCACTTCAAATGACAAATAACACTGCTGGATTACATGGGTCTATCTTCAATGTTTTATAAGTTTTGAGAGCTTGTGTGCCCCTTGATGAGAACATTTTCCAACCACTCTCGGGACCTGACCAATCAGGGCATCTCTTCTCCGATTGGTTCTAGGAATCCATCTTAACTGTCAATCACATAAGCACAGACAGCGTTATACAGCTCCACGCCAGCTGTGGATGCATCACTTAACGGCTGAGAAATGTTGGCAGGGAGGAGCTCCACCCCCAAATCTTACCAACAGCATTTAAGTTTGTCACAACAATCGTGCTAACATTGTTTTATTCAGTTATCCTCTAGAACTAGACCTGACCCATGGTCGGAAACATGCAGAAATCTAAAGGAGCTGCCCGACAAAGAGTGGGGAGAACTTGATGATGATTGAACACCAGTTTACACACTCATCTTCTGGTGCTTTGAATGCTTTTGTTCCTCTCTAAAAAATAAAATAGCCACATCTGGTTGTTTAGCGTTTTATTGTTGATGAACCAACGTATTACCAACGTACTCACAGATTGGAGCGTTTTTTGGGTGTAAATCAGAAGAACAACAGAAGACCCAATTCAAAGCTCTGAAAAATGATGATAACCCGTTGACGTATCGGGTTGGAGATTGCAGTCCCAGCCTTCCTCCTCTTGTGGGGCAGAGGATGAGCGTGTACAATGTCTGCTACTACAGAACACATCAGTGACTGCAGGGGACTCCATGCTGCTCCCCGAGTCAACAGGGCTCCAGTTGACCCCGCTCTCTCTCACAAACACAACATACACACCTCCATGCATTATTGATTATTACCACAATAAAATACACCCACACACCCACACACATAACCATAACATATACACACATTCACACACAAACTATTATACATAATATATACATTATATTATATATATATATATATATATATATATATATATATATATATATATATACCAGTACCTTTATCCAGTGATGATGCATTCGCTTGATTTTATTTGCGTTCCAAGAGGACACCCCTGGAAACACACAGAGCATCTGCTTGCGTAACAGAGTTCCCGATGAGGAACGACTCCACCCTCAGGCTAATCTATAATGCAGAATGGTCTTTATTTACCGCACTACTGCAGACCTTGCTCTTTACCTCTCATCAAGGATATGCACTTGACTTCCGGATCTCTCTCTCTCTCTCTCTCTCTCTCTCTCTCTCTCTCTCTCTCTCGTCTCTCTCTGTCTCTGTCTCTCTCTCTGTCTCTCTCTGTCTCTGTCTCTCTGTCTCTCTGTCTCTCTCTCTCTCTCTCTCTCTCCCTCTCCCTCTCTCTGTCTCTCTCTCTCTCTCTCTCTCTCTCTCTCTCTCTCTCTCTCTCTCTCTCTCTCTCTCTCTCTCTCTCTCTCTCTCACTACGCATTATGCTAAGTTGTCACATGATTTTCCACCCTGTCTTCCCCACTTGCTCTGCGATTGCTATTAAAATGCCGCTCTTGAGAGGAGCAGGGGGGCAGGGAGGAGGGGAAAGTATATTTTTAAAGATAAATTGTATGTGTACTGCGTATGATTCAATAAACCCATACCATGAAGACTGTCTGAGCTAATGTGCTGTGAAAAAAAAAGAAAGAAACCATTTAAATGCGGGGCAGCCCCAGAAACAGATTTGATACGCCATGCCCCCATGATCATCCCATCAACAGGGCCTGATGTAGCGGAAGAGAGAGAGGGACAGAGGGAGAGAGGGACACAGAGAGACATTATAATGTGATTTTAGTTGACATGCAATATGGGATTTGTGAAAAATAAAATATAAAAAGAAATGCCACGGTCCATTCCTCTTCATTAGATCTGGGGTTGGGCGTCGAGGGGGGGGGGGGATTGACAGACCACTGCACTGCACCTCTATTTATAACCCTCACAGACGGGCTCGTCATAAAAAAAACAACACATATATGTATTATTTTTTGTTTTAATTTTGGAGTTCATAAAAAGGTGTCAAAGTTTAAACTTCCCCCAAAAGCTTCTCTGTGCACTCCCCATGACAGAGCAGGTCAGGGGGTATGTCAACCACACCCGCAGGCTTCAATTCATTTTCAGCGACTAGAAGAGAGACTGTGTTCGAATGTCTGCGTGTGCGTGTGTGTCTGTGTTTTTTCTCATGCTGCTTTTATCGTAGATTACAAAACAAGAGTGGCCTTTCGACACAGAAATTTAAGTGGCGATGGCCTTGCGTTGGAACAAAGACGCTGGCAGGACGTAATGAATATATCAGCGAAGCAGACACATTAGCATGCCATGGATCAGGGCCTGCGCCATTGTTTTTTCTCGCTCTCTTTCTCTCGTGTTGCTAATGCCCTTTGGAACAGAGTACTCCCCACAGAGGGAAGTCACCGTGACCCACGGGTTAGATGCACGATACGTTGCAGTGAACATCCAAAACTGTTGCTGACACAGTTTCAACTTTTTAATGTATACTTTATTGTGGAATTTAATAATGAAATCATTGTGTGAATATGATATTTACATCAGGATAGATATAATCATCAATATAAATAATGTTTCATATTTACATTAAATATATTTCTTTACTTTACTAATTTTTTTACTTACATGTATGCTATAAGATATATTTTGCCTTCAGTTTTTGCAGGTATTAAAGATCCCATGGCATGCTACTTTATTGATGCTTTAATATCTATATTAGTAGGCCCCAAACACAGTATTTGAAGGCGTTCCCGAAATTCAGCCGTGGTGCAGAGTTACAGCCACTACGAGCCAGTCGCACATTGAACTTTCCTCAAATGCGCTGTTTCGGTGTATGTAGCTTTAATGCAAATAAGGAGGAGAGAGGCGGGTCAAGGAGGACGGGCGGGGGTGTGGCCCTGAGCAGCTTGCAGCCACGGTAACATGCGCTCTGTTTAAAGTGGATGTATCTCAATGGCGAGGCGCACACAGCCTTTAGCCGTGTTCTGTAAATATTCTCGAACACACGGGAGTCCTTGAGCTCTATATCTAAATAATATCATATTATGCATAGATATCTATATCATATAATATATATTAACACGGCCAAAAGCTGTGTGAGCCTCCAGACGATATTATGAATCTCAAACGACCGCGTCGGGTTCTCCGACGTCTCTGGTTCTTCCACGTCCACATCAATCTGAAGTAGACTGAACCATGACATGGAGGAGGAAGGGATTGTTGGCTGCGATTTTTGACCGCTGTTGTCCCTCGCTGCCGAGGGACCACCGCCTCGGCAGCGGGCAGCGCTAAGGCACCACCGTCTCCTGCAGCGCCGAGGTGATGTTCCCTCGGCAGCGGGAAGCGGGGCTCAAGCGGGAGACATTAGCTGCCAACAATCCCTTTCTCCTCCATGTCGTGGATCATGTACTTCAGGGAGTCAAAGCCAAAGATCCTTTCCCCCAAATCATTCTCAACCATGGGTGATAGCCCCCACTACGAGTCTCGTTGTGGAAATACCAGAGACGAGAGTCCGACGTGTTAAGCGCCATCACACCAACAGCAGAACGGTTATCCAAATAACAAGGAAGTGTACA
>NC_082388.1:9145952-9148452 GCF_031168955.1 Gadus macrocephalus
GAGAATATGCGGCCGTTAATAAGAAACAAGGGTCCCCTTGGTGCCACTCATTAACACTTCATATCTCATTAACACAAAAACATAATTTTTTCATAAAACAGGTTGAGTCAATCATAACCCATGCCCAGCGGGCCTCTTTTAATTGAGCTCATAAATGAACAATGCTCCACTCCTCTTTCTCGGCGATGCAAACCATGAATTCATTATGCCCGCGCATGAGGAGGGGGTCACACTCATCATCAGGCGCTAAAACGAAATAAAAAGAAAAATAACCGAGAAAGGGAAAAATCCCTTGAAGAAGATGGCGTCACTCAGCGTAACGATGGCAGAAGTAGGGAGTCAAAAGTATGGAGCAAGAAAAGAAGGCCCTCCTTAGAGCCAGGATAACATATTAAAGTGTGATGCACGATGTGTGGGACCGTGTTGAATTCATTCTCCACGCTAGGCGACCAGCAGGTGCCGCGGCTCCACTACATTAAGCAGAGTGAAATGAAATAAAGCAGGGCGCACGGCCCGGCGCGGGGGGGGGGTGCACTCCCGTGTAACCCCCGCAATACACGCCTGCTAATCGATCTGCCAGCGCTTTCCCCACATTCATTATTTTTCAAACCGGGTTTCCTGGACCATCGATGAGACTCACTGCCGGCTGCAGGCCGCCGGCTGCGGCTTAACCTCGTCTGAAAGGTGTGTGAGGAAAGAAGAATGTCGGCCACGGCCACATCTCCGTGGCCACAGCTGACAGGGACAGGAGGGAGAAGGGTATGGCTACTGCGCCGACTCACATCTTCAACTGGTTGCCATCTGCTGTGGCGTTCCAATGCTCCTTATATGGTGATGCCACCAGTACTCACTCCCTAGGTCTCCAGCCCGTCTCCTGGATCGCCATTGGACCGTATCTCCCATCGAACCAAAGGAAAGCAAGCTTTGAGTAATGGCGTCAGACTCAGGATACCTGGGCATCAAACACTTTTTCAGAGAGTAACAGATTTTTGGGATTACATTAGTCATGCATCCATAAAGCCTGAAGGTTGTGATTGGCCCAGATTATCAGCAGTCAGCGTCACATTGAATGATGCGGAGGCCATTCAACGGTCTCGTTTAACTGCTAATGCCTTAATGTAGAAGTTATAGAAAACAATCAAGAGGAAAGGGATTGCAGGAAACTCTTTGTTTCCTACATTGAAACCCAGAGTTGATGTTGTCTGTAACAACGCAAAGGTTTATGGCATAACCATTTAATTGTTCTCATATTTTCATGTATTTGTGATTGCTAAAGAGGATGACAACATATTTTGAATGGAAGGATGAGAACACAACTCTCTAAAGATGGATATTTAAAAGAAACACGTAAATTGTCTCTACGGATGAGGTCAGCGGTTCACTCGTTACTCGTTAACAGCTGCTGCTTAACGAGCAGATTTATGCGTCCATAGAAACTTTTATTTGCACTTCTTTTTACCTCCTGCCACAGTAGCCATGCCTGCCCCTCACTTTGGATGGCTTAATTATCCTATTAATTAACAGCAGCTCACTCTTCTTTATTATAATAAGATTAAGAGGTCAGGTCCAGGCCAGCAATGCATCGACTTGGTTACATGCAAATGTTCAAATAACATTTTATCAGTTGGTTGTACAGTAATATAATTGGATTTGGCATCAACCATATTTTCTATCTTGAACTGATGCCCTATTACAACATAACAACATCATGAATGTCCCTGACTGAAACACATAATTACTGTGCAGACCTTTTGCTGTGGTTAATAATAGTCTCATTAGCTTGATTGAACACCAACATAACAGAAGCACATTAAGCTTTCTTTGAAAGCACATGAGATTTAAAACTAAGTTGAAGACTTAATTACAGCAGTGATAAATATCACTAATGCGCGACGACATGCAAACAAACATATCAACATTATTCTTAGTGGTTCACCAGCTGGCATCAGATATTGTAAACAATAAGGGAAATACATCCACGACTACTCCATGCATGTATACACATACACAGAATACACATATCAAATGCAAGAGATATGTGTTTATATATTGTGTATATGTTTGTTCGGAAGATCAGTCTGAAGTTCTTCAGACAAGGCTGGGTTATAACTTCCTCTAAGAGTTAAGTGGAGATGACAAGTGAGTACATAAACGCCTGACATCGCTCTTCTTTGACTTCCTTGTTGACTGGCATATGTACTCAACACATATTAATAATTTGTCCTATGAAGTATAAAAATAGATAAATATATCGATAGTGAAAAAGAGAGAGATAGAGATAGTGACATAGTTAATATATATATATATATATATATATATATATATATATATTTATATATATATATATATTTATATTTATAGATATAGATATATATATATGTAGAAATATATATCGAAATAGATATACACACACACAGTTAATATATCTATATATATATACATATATATAGATTTATATATATATATATAAATCGATACATAGCTATAGATTGATATACTT
>NC_082388.1:9153452-9165650 GCF_031168955.1 Gadus macrocephalus
CTGACCTACTTGCTGCAGGCAGGGTGTGTATGGGTCCCACCTTTACGGCATATGTCCCAGGTGTGCTCCTCCACAACTGGACAGCTTCCACGCTTCAGCGATGTGGGATAGGAAAAAGCATTCCGAAGCAAAGTATCAAAGCCCAGACTGTTTCAGTGACTCCACCACCGCCCACACCAGATCAACACTTCAGCGCCAGGGGTTTCATTTGGCGATATATTCAAAAAGACTTCCGGAGGGTAAATAGGTAGACCTCTGCTATTGGTATTGCAAAAAAAAATGTATTGCGAAAATGAATCTTTAACGTGAGGGGTCCAAAACACTTCTTGTGGTTGTATATTGCTCTGTTGTCTCAGCGGTGTTTGGCAACCCTTCACTTCTCCGTTTGGCCCAGGTCCAATTTCTTTTCAAACCCAATTACAGAGTGAGGGGTGTCAAACGGCGGTATTACAAACATTGACCAAATGGAAACAGAAAATCTTTAGAGGATTAACACACGCATAGATAAAAATGATATCTGTTTCCTGCAAGAAGAGAAGTATCCTCTAATTCAAATAGTAAACCAATCATCGCAACTGACACAAAGCTGAATGTGGGTGGAACTGAATGTATAGAGATATGTTTGTGTCTTATATTCCCTTGTCTCTTTCTCTTTGTGTTAATTAAGACGCCGTTCAATTAGGAAGAAAACTTTAAAGAAATATTCCTTGATGAAATTATATATCTAGACAACATAGCTGTAGAATATTATTTATCTCCCTCTCTCTCTCTCTCTCTCTCTCTCTCTCTCTCTCTCTCGCTCTGGCTCTCTCTCTGCTTAAACCAAGGGTTAGCCTCTACCAAAAATGAAAAATAAGTGACAATCTGAAGCAAATGAGGCAGTTCATTACTTATTTAGAGCCAACACACTGTGCGTGTGTTAGAGACAGGTATGCATTATCCAGTAAGGCGTTGCTTCAGCGGTACAGAGCTGAAGAGACAGCATCCTAAACATTGAGCGTTGACTGTGTTTTAATGGCACACCAATTATTTCCAGAGTCCGCCCTCCCTCTTGTATGCCAGCAGCAGCCAGGAACAGCAGACGAAGGAGCTAACTGGAGCCGTTAATGATATTGTTAAAAAATACTGGATGTTCTTTTTATCTGAAGCAGGGGACCGTTTGCCAGTGAATTGGTGGCAACTGGGTTAAAATAGAACTGGCATGTTATATAGCATTGCATTGTGTGTGTGTGTGTGTGTGTGTGTGTGTGTGTGTGTGTGTGTGTGTGTGTGTGTGTGTGTGTGTGTGTGTGTGTGTGTGTGTGTGTGTGTGTGTGTGTATGATGATTATGATGATGTTTATTTTCGTGTCATGCCACACAAGTGGCCCATCACCAGCAGGATTACAAGACACCGATGTTACTACACAAAGAGTGTAGTACATACACAATCACAATACACTATACAATACAAAACATCTGGCATCGGATAAATACACTAAATATAAATTTACATATTCCTCTTAGCCCACGCCTTTTCAATAAAGTCAGCAATCACAAATGTTCTATATTTGAATAGCCAAGCTAAGATATCTGTGGCACACCTATAATGAGCTTGTTTTGCATCGACTTTCTTGAATAGCCTGAGTCGCAAAAAAAGACCTGACCTAAACTGAGCACAGAGAGACCTCTTTCTCTTAGACAAGTTGTAATGAATACAGTTTTCTGTACCAAACACATGTTTTATGTGGCAAAATGTTCATTAGGCATACTCCTCACTTCAGAAAACCATCCCCCTCTCTTTTTGAAGGATACCAGTTCTATACCTATTATAAGATCCATTTAAACTTTGTCTGTAAAAACATCCTCACAATCAAGTCCCACATACAGATCATGCACCTCACTTGCCCACGCTCCAATTTTATGCATGTCACATTCAATCACCTTTTGGGCCACTCTATTGTCATCCATACATCCATCCATCCAGCCTCTTCCACAACCTCATCATACATAGACACACCAGCGCTCCCTACGGGAGTCCCACCCCATGTCTCTAGTAGTGGCTGGTATCAAATCCAATTTTTGAACACCCAAAAAATATCGGATGGTCCCTTTTTTGTTTTCACTCTCGGGATAGTTTTAATAACCCCAGACCCCCGCCACATAGTCCAACACAGGACACACACAAGCCTGGAAAAGTTTGGTGCATTTAGAAAAGAACAATGTCCCTCAGCATCTTAGTTTTGCCTATAACTCCACCGAGAGCTCTACTGGCTGACTCAGAGAGGACTGTAGTACCGTTTGAAAAATGCATAGATTCACCAGGGTTTAATCCTACGTATTTGTAACCTTTTGAGCAGTTCTGCTTATTTTTTAAATGGAAATCAAGTAGTAGCTGAACGAAAATTTCTAAAATGCATTATTTCTGTTTTATTTTCATTTATGGTAATTCCCCATTTGCACCACCAAGCTTCTTCTGAGTCAGCCATCAAAATAATATCATCTGCAGATAAAAGTATACTAATGTTTTCCCCTCCAGACTGTACCTCACATCCTAATGATTTAATTGTACTGGCTAGATCATTTACATATACAGCCTTACCAGGGGTTTTGTTCCTGCAAGTTTTAAGCAGGCGGTTGTCCAGCCACTGCTTATAAAACATAACCTGGATGCAAAATGTCCAAGAAACTACCGTCCAATCTCTAAATTACCTTTTATTTCAAAAATCCTGGAAAAGGTGGTTTTATCACAACTATTGCCCTTTTTAAACCATGCCGAGATTTTAGAACCCTTTCAATCAGGTTTTAGATCACGTCACAGCACTGAGACAGCCTTGTTGAAAGTAACAAATGACCTGCTCCTCACTCTAGACTCTGGAGAAAATGCCATTTTGATCTTACTAGACCTCAGTGCCGCCTTCGACACTGTCGACCACAACACCCTCTTGTCGCGCCTAGAGCAGTGGGTTGGTATTAGTAGCACAGCTCTTCAATGGTTTTCCTCCTATCTCACCAATAGATCTTTCACAGTGTCTATCGGAAAGTTCTCCTCACCCTCTGCCCCTGTGTCCTGTGGGGTTCCCCAGGGGTCCATTTTAGGCCCTGTCCTCTTCTGCCTATACATGCTCCCTCTAGGGAATATAATCAGGAAGCATAACATTGCATTTCACTTTTATGCTGATGACTCGCAATTATATCTCCCTCTCAAATCTGCAGACTCGCTCCAGACCCTCCTTGACTGCCTTGAGGAGGTAAAAGTTTGGTTGGGTAGTAACTTCCTCCAAAATAATAATGACAAAACGGAAGTCATTATTTTTGGCCCTTCCAAATCCAAAACCCCTCGCACGGCCGACTTGGGTATTCTCTCCCCCTACGTCAAACCCCACTCCAGAAACCTGGGTGTCATCTTTGATTCTAATTTCTGCTTTGACAAGCAAATTGCTGCTGTAGTCAAGAGCAGTTTTTACCAGCTCAGAGTCATTGCCAAGATGAAACCCCATTTATCACTTCACAATCTGGAAATAGTAATGCACGCCTTCATCACATCACGGCTGGATTACTGCAACTCCCTTTACCTAGGACTCCCTCAATCACTCCTCTCTCGCCTTCAGTTGGTCCAGAGCTCCGCAGCAAGGCTGCTGACTGGATCCAGAAAGCGGGATCATATAACCCCCCTCCTAGCATCCCTCCACTGGTTGCCCATCCAGCACAGAATTCATTTTAAAACCGTACTTATGGTTTTTAAAGCCCTAAATGGCCTGGCCCCGCCCTACATCACAGAGCTCATCCACCACCACTCAGCACCCAGGTCCCTTAGATCAGGTAGCTTGGCTCTCCTGCACGTTCCACGCACTAGGCTAAAACAGAGGGGTGACAGGGCTTTTGCTGTGGCTGCCCCCCGCCTTTGGAACGAGCTGCCGCCTGCAGTCAGAAACGCTCCTTCCATAAACCATTTTTAAATCTAGGCTTAAAACACACCTTTTCTCCCTGGCCTTTCCTCCCCTTTTGTGATATCTCGTTTATTTTATATGTTTTTATCTATGTCTATGTATGTGGTATGTGTTCCTTTATATGCCTCTTTGCACCGTGTACGGCACTTTGGCCAGTGAAAACTGTTTTTAAATGTGCCTTATAAATAAATTGTACTTACTTACTTACTTTTACAGCGAAGGGAGTCGGCGATAAAGCATCACCCTTCTTGACACCAGAGGAAGTGTAAAAACTGTTTGTAAGAAACTAATTCACCCTCGCACATGACTCAGGTGCACTCTAAAGGAAACAGATTGCATGATACAATTTGTAATTTATACCGGTTTTGATGAGCCTGTAAGTGAGAAGATTTCTGATTACTAAATCAAAAGCTTTCTGAAAATCTATGTTAAAAAAACAAATGTAGACATATTTTCTTGAAATCTATTTCGTACTATTGTACGCACTGTGTTAATATGATTAATACAGGCCCTTCCCTTAAGAGACACATCATGTTCCGTAACCATTAAGTTTTCTTTCTCCAAAAAAGTTGTTGGAAAGGGGCACACTAGGGTAATCCTTCCGGGATTTTGAGATAGGATTTATAATAGATTTCAGCCAGAATGAAGGTAATCGACAGGTTTCAATATATATTTTTAATAATATTTTTAATAATAATATTGCAGATGTGTGTATGACTGCAAATGTATTTACTGCATCAAAGAAGATGTATTTACCTTTGGAACACAGTGGAGCCAATATAAACCATTAACCTACTTTAGACATTGAACAACATATGACCTTACCGGTACCATACAAGCAGCAGTCGAACCCACCATACCATGCTATTGTGATTTGATTCTGAATGCCACTGTCACAGTAAGTTAGTTACAAACAGTATCAGGGATATGTTATATTCTTCACACCTGTCTGCCCCTATAGCCCCTTCCCCTCCCAGGTGTTTTGCGTCTCCCAATTAGTCTCCTGTGTATTTAGGCTTTAGTCGTCCTGTATCTCTTCTTGTTATGCCTGGAGCTGCAAGCTGTCAGCCTGTCAGAGGAAGGCAGGTCCAGAATTGGTTGTGTTTACGTCGTGCAGTGTGTGGTTGGCTGGTCCGTCGGTTTTTTGACTGCTTATTTTTGTGCCTTATTTCTCCTGCCTCTTTTTTGTTAAATTACGTCTTGTGAATGTTGCCTTTGTCATTCTCTTGTGTATACCGTTGGGTCCTGAGATTAGGATATTTAGCAAATATTCGCTGAAAGCAAAGTGAATAGTGAGGAATAGTGGTCGAGGAGGCTATTCCCCACTATTCACGGAGCCTGAGGTGAATAATGGTTTTAGTATATACTACACGTGAACACTATTTGTTTTTATTAGTGTGACGAGACGACCTTCACGCAATATCTTGAGTTTGAGATCTCAATCATGGGATATTACCCAATGTTCACGTGTAGCATATACTAATAGAGAGTAGAGTAATGGATCATTTTAGGGTAGGACATAAATTGATTTAGTCAGAAAGGTTGCTGTGTTGGGCTATAAGTAGCAAATACAATAAATTAATTTATTCAAAACAAACGCATAGCCCTCGGACATAGACAATTGAATTTAAGACATTTATTTTTTGTGGTTAATTTAAAACATAAATTGTATTGGGTTGATGCATTTGCAAACCAATCTGAAATGCTTCTGGGTTAAGTAACCAACTTGTTATTTCAGTTTCTTTGATTTCCTCAGGGTTTGTCTAGTGAAGCCTGTTCCTTCCAACTTGTCCTTTTGTCAATTTTTTTATTTCTTAATTGGAAAACATATCAGTCGACCAGACAAATAGTTTGTGTATCCTCTTTCGTATCCTCATGCTCACACATCCTCTTTCGGATCCTCACGCTCACACAAACTATACAGACAATGATCTGGGCTTAGCAGCTCGTTGCATTAAAGTTCTTTACGATTGAATTATCTCTGAACATGATTTTTTCATTTATCTCTCTTTCATTTTGATTCCTTCATCAATAATAAATATTTCAAGCTCATTGTTATCCAAATCCCAGCTAGAACAGAAGAGGGCAGAAGACCACATCCATTAAACACCACAACATCTGGAAAGGGAAGGAAATCATGGCATGCTGTCAAAACACACAGCCACATCAAATTAAATAAGAATGACATAATACCCCTAATAATGGCCAAAGTGGAGGGCTACCAGGCAACTAGGGAGAGTGACTGAATGTGCAAAAGAAAACACGTTTAGATTGGGTTATGCTACTGGGTAGCATGAGAACAAGACAAATCTTCAAGCTCATGTTTTATTCGCTCTGGCATATGCATTTGTCCTTCCTCCCATTCACACAGATCTCCACCAATCTGGATCAGCCAAGGACAGCGGTTTATCTAATATGGGGCGTGTTTGATACGTCTAGACAGAGGTATGGGAGGCATTTTCATAGCACAACAAGATGGCTGCCGCTGATGTGTCACACGTTTCGTTGCTTTGATCGGTTGTAGTTCTTTCCCATTGAGTCCAGAAGCATTTTGGTCAGCGACCGTTAAAAACTTCCTCGTCCAAGACTGGCAATTATCAAAAATAACTGAGGGTTTCGGACTGATAGGTATTTTCGAATTGGTTAGGCAATTCGATGCTAGCCACTGGGTATCTAGCCACGAATTGGCCAAAGTGTGTTTCAAAGTACTTTCATTTGGATTGTACCACAGGTCATTCAGACCCAGCAAGCCGATTGTTCAACTGGACCTTTAGAACATGAGTATATGAGCATAAGAGCACACCTTACCATGCTTAAAGGAAAAATGCCTCATCATTATGAATAGTGGAGTTTCCACGTGCGCATTACTCACGCTCAACCTCTAGTTGTAATTAAACACTTAGCTATAATGTGGAATCCCTGGTCGATAATGTAACACATTTCTGAGCACATAATATAATATAATAATAAGAGTGCATAGTAATGAAGCAAGCATAATAATTTTCTCCTTACGTTATGAAGCAGGCATAATAATTTTCCTCCACATTTTCGTCGCATTTGAATGCCAGGAGGTTCGACCCTGAGGGTGATTCACACTTGATGCTTGATATGCGGACATCAATTGTCGTTCAGACATCAGTAGAATCAACGGGGGGTTTAGGGGTGTAGGCTTGCAAGTGGCGGATAGGGTCTAATGCCGCTTTTCCACTGCATGGTACCAGCGCGACACGACTCGACTCGACTCGACTCAGCTCGCCTTTTTTGCGTTTCCACCGCGAAAACATGGTATCTGGTACCTGAAGTGGCTGCTTTTTCTAGTACCGCCTCGCTCTAGGTTCCAAGCGGCTGAGCCGATGCTAAAAGGTGACGTCGGCAGACGGCCGGCCACTGATTGGCCAGAGAGTGTGACGAAGTCACGAGAGCGACATGGCAACCATGCTGGTAACAGCCATAGCAGCGCCGCAGCCAACATATTCCACTTCTTCAACTTCTTCAACATGCCAGCTAATAATAGTAATGTTATCGATGTCCTCCATTGTTGTTATGTGGGTTCTGTCCATGTGTGGGTTGCGTAGGTGTTGTTTGCGTCGCGTACAAAAATACGTCACGGCCCTTTCGCGCAGCCGACCCCGCCCACGTCCAGGAGGTACTATCTGCGGTGGAAAAGGACCCGCGCTGCTACCGTGTCGAGTCGTGTCGAGTCGTGTCGTGTCGAGTCGAGCTACATGTGCGGTGGAAAAGCGGCATAAGTTTGCAATAAGGACAGCCGCTGTCACTCTAGTTTGTTTTGGTTTGACCACAGCCAGCACGGAGGCAGAACGGGCAGAACTCATTGCGATCATCTTAAATGTTGCTGCAACGATGCATCCTATATTCCGTTTGCTTTCACAACATCCAAAGCATTGATCGATGAAAGATTGGAGCATGAGTTAAAGACAAATAGAAGAAACAACGAAGAAGAAAGACGCCGCTAACAACTACATTACCGGAGAAAGAGAGTCTTTTTTTCTTTGCTTCATTTCCCATATAAGAAACATATAAAACATTTGAAAAATAATACAACTAAAACAGTCGGCAGGGGGGAGGGGGAATATCAATATCGCAGACATTTCAGGAGGCACAAGGAGGAGATTCATATACAATTTTAGCAACAAAGTGTCAAGACATTTCGGGAGGCTCAAGGAGGAGAATTACATTTTAGCAGCAAAGTGTAGTCTTATGGTGGACTCAATAGACATAATTCACTCTACTGTCTTATTGACATGTTTTCGTTCCGTGTTATAGGGATGCTGTCTCTTTAAGGATTCGCGTCTTGTTTGTTGATATAGAACGTTTTTTGTATGATAAAATAAATGCAATGCCGTTGCTTTGTCGACGTGAGAAATTGTCGCATTACTTATTTTATCGCAGTTTCTACAGTCTATAGACAGAACGTGGGGGTGGGGCTGTTAAAACAGGCCGTCTGAAGGGGGGAGGGGGGATATCAATATCGCAAGACATTGCGGGATGCTCAAGGAGGTGGGTAATATTTTAAAATGAATAAAGTTTAGCAAAAAAGTGTAGTCTATAGACATAACATCTTAGGTGGGAGAGTGTTGACGGCGGGGCTGTTATCTCGATGTTGCCGTTGTCTTGCAATGTCTGCGTCCGCGCACGCGTGTGTGCGGTGTCGGTGTGTGTGTGGGTGTGTCTGCGTGTGCGTCTGCATATGTTTGCGGTGTGTGTGTATGCGGTGTGTGTGTATGCGGTGTGTGTGCATGCGTTCGGTGTGTGCGTGCGTGTTGTGTGTGTCTGTGTGTGTGTGAGCTGCGGGCTGCTTGGCACATGCGCACTTGACCAAGTGTGGAGGAGTAACTTGTCCGACAGGCCTAATGTTATATATTAGTAAGATAGCTCGGCCATTGATTCGGCTCAACACCACACTTCGAGTGTATGATCAAAAATCTACAAAATCAAATTAGCGTTGTATTTATAAAAATTAAGAAATCCCTAGATCTCTAGAATGCAAAAGTTCAAGTTGGCTGGCTGACTCGACAACAGTGGCTTGATTGCGGTTCATTGCTAAGGTTCCCCCTACTGGTCAGTGTTCTAATCTACCGATTGTGTTGCATAGCAGTACATGGACGTAACTCTGATTGTTTTCCAGTTACAGTCAGATTGTATGGTTCACTGGGATAAAAATAACAAAAAACATTTTGAGAGGTAATTTCCTACAAATATGACTATTTTAATTACATATTTATATTTCATTGGTAACTGTTGTATAATATCACACTACAGGGTGTGCTTTATAGTTATTTTTATTGCTTGAATAAAAATAAAATGTATTGATGATGTAAGAGTTCGGAGTCTACCTTCCAACAGATTAGCAGAATTGGCCTTACGTCAAACAAAACGTTTCTCTTTATGTTTCCTCTAAAGGTCATCTGTAATAGGACAAATAAATGCCAAACAATAACAGCCATCACAAGCAGCAAGGGCGTCAGGGACCAATGGATTCAGGGCAAAGGACTAAGAGAGCCAAAGTTGGTCCCTTCGCTTAACACATACAAAAACAAACATTTATGTGTAATAAAATAAAGTCCTTCCTGGTCCAATCTGACAGACGATCGTGGTGGCATTCAGTGGGCATCCAAGCTCCGGCGTCTGGAGGTATAGTTGAGACGAAGGCAAGTTGCGTAGAATGTGTTTGTTCCTCTAGAGTTCGATGGCTAACGTCGGAGGAGTCTGAGTACACCTTCAAAGTATTTGGGGATTTTCCATGTGTTCTCCTGTATGGGAGGATGAGCGGTGATATCTCCCTATGGGTACCCCCCCCCCCCCCCCCCCCCCCCCCCTCTGTGCGTGTTTCCAGTGTAGCAAGGCCTCTTTAGCGTCCAGCGTCCAGCCCCAAGAGTGGAGGAGCAGAGAGACAAGGACTTTCTCTGATATGAAATGGCATTCAGAGCAAGTCCGCCTGGATATTGTGCAGTACTCCGAGGTTCTGGTTAACAAGGATTTGGATGGAGGTATTGTGGGAGTAACTTCTGCTTACGGTTCAAGTGGATCAGAAAATATTAAAGACTGCAACCTCATAATTGGCAACTCAACGGCGATGTTTTTGCTGCTTAATTTGGCTGTAAACTAGTGAAGAAGTTAGAATTCTCTCTCTCTCTCTCTCTCTCTCTCTCTCTCTCTCTCTCTCTCTCTCTCTCTCTCTCTCTCTCTCTCTCTCTCTCTCTCACATACATACATACATATATATACATATATATATATATATATATGTATATATATATATATATATCGATACACTCCACCAGACATACAGACAGAACCGAAGCACGTTCATTTACCCTTACATGCAGAAACACATGACAAAAAAAGACACCCAAACAGCAGTAGCCCTGCACAGAGGCTGCTCTCCACAGAGACTCTGTTGGGACCCGGATCAGGCCTTTCATAGTGGTGCTGTTCTCATAACAGGGAGCCCAGGCCCTGTTACCTCTTTGAGGGCCTTGTCTCCTCCAGCTAATACCCCAGGGACAAGAGAAGGTATTGTTCGAAGTTTGACAAGCAGAACCACGCCCCCGCCCCCCCACCCCCCAGCAACAAATCCTTAGACACAGCCATAGCCAGCCCCTCCGCCAAAACAAAACCAGGTGACAATGCTGCGTGTTACAACATGTCCACTCCATCTTAAGACCAAAGTGGCCTGTGTATTAATGTTTGATTTTTTTGTTTTTTTTCCCAAGCGCGTGGCTGCCTCTGTGTCGACGCCGCTCTCAGGATGTCTCTGACTGTCTCCAGAGTGAGTCTGGTGTTTTTATGTTTCAGTGTTTCTAAACACAGCCTAACTAGGCTCCGTCCGGCTCCCGGGACGCGCAGCGATGTCTCCCAATCAACCCCCCCCATCCCCCCCCCCCCCCCCTACACACACCCTCACCGACTTCTGGCTGTCTCTGGTGTACCGCAGAGCTTCAGAACAGGTCGTGCCATAACAGAGTAGACGAGGAGAGTCGACGGGGAGGGAAGGGGAGGACAAGGGGAATAGGAGATGAGCGCAGGAGGATAGGATCAGAATAGAATAACAGACAAGGTGCTCTCGCTGCTGCGAGATGTGCTCCGTGGAGATCCTTTCTGAGGGGGTTTTTGCTCAAATGATCGGAACCCAAAAAAGCTATATAGATACGCACACACACATACACACACGCGCGCGCGCACGCACGCACACACACGCACGCTCAGACACAAACACGCACACACGCACACCTCTTGATCTCTTTGTCTGTGCCTTGAACTGTACTTGCCTAATGATTTAGCTTTGAGGGAAAAAACGAACCAAATGTAATCAAACACAATGGGATGAGCAGTATTAAAAGTGTGATATATTTCTTTCTACATTGGATTCCAAAACTGGCAATAACCAAAGCAATAAAAATGCATTGGCCAGGAACAAATTGCCTAAACATCCATGCATACAAAAACACGTGCCTGCCCTGCGCACACACACAAATACACCCACACCCACACACACACACACACACATCCTGCCCTGTATCCTCAACCATCCGCAGAACGTGTTCATCTCATCACTTCCTTAGGTGGCAGTGTGTGTATGTGTGTTCACGTGTGTGTGTTTGTGTGTGTGTGTGTGTGGGGGGGGTTGGTTGGTACTGGGAGCAGTAGGAGGAGGAGGAGGAGAAAGAGGAGGAGGAGGAGGAGGAAGTTCAAAGCATCCAAGTATAAGATATTGGGACATAAACAATGTATTTACCCCCACTTTCTCTCTTCTGCCACGGCCTCATTCTATCAACACATGACATCGCTCTATCACATGACAGCACATGGAAGCATGGGGGAGATAATCCTCACCCCAAACGGAGATGGCTTCTGGGGATACGTGCCACCTGTGTGCGTTCCGGCAGGGTCCAGTTGCAAAATAGTGGGCCCTTTGGCGCCACAAGGCGATTGGATGTCTGTGTATCCAAAGTAAGGTAGGGTGTTGGCAGGGGGCCAATGGCCAGGAGGTATGGCGTGGCACAGGGAGAGAGAGAGGCTGCATAATCATAACAAATAAAATCATGTGACCATTGGAATACAATTACAGGGATCTCTATTAGCCCTTTAATACAGCAAAAGCAATAGTCATACGGTCGTCTCTATGCACACAAAAAAAACACAGGCCATAATTGAAATGACCGTAAAATAAGGTAAAGTAAAAAGAAAGTTAAAAACAAAAGTAGATTAAAATAATCTAATGTGTAAATCATCAAGTGCCCCAGTGAATG
>NC_082388.1:9165750-9236467 GCF_031168955.1 Gadus macrocephalus
GAAGGGAGGGTTGCCTAGGGTTCAGGGTAAGTCGTTGCATGTGCCCTGTGAAGCCCTTTGAAACTGAATCTATGATTTAGGTCCCTACCATTCTCATGACTTCCAAAATGAAACGCCATCAAGACGTTGGAAACAATGTCCAAATGATCCAGCCACTCAGCCCAGAGGTTGAGGAGGGGTGTTGGGTGGATACTGCGGGCCTCCGAAGCCCTTTGAGGGTGGAACTGGGACCAAGGACTATCCAACTGACCTTTGCTGGACTTGAGTTGCATTAGTATTCAACAAGTTTCCTTTTGACACGGGAGAAATCCCTTCAATTAGAGTTTGGTTTAGCAATTATTGATGCTCTCCCTGCCTCCCCTGCTCCCCTCATCTCTCCCCCCCCCCCCCCCCCCCCCCCTCCCTTTCCCACGATGTAGGAGAAGATTTGGAACTGTACCTTCCCGTAAAGAGTTCTGTACTGGCCTGCAAGGTGCCGGTCGGTACTTCCAAAAGGATGTCATTGTCTACGACAGGAGAACCTATCAAGGCGGTTTCTTGACAGGTTTATGTCTTGTATTCAGGGTATTAAGTCTGTATAGGTCATAACTCACAAGTAAGATAGCAATTATGATTGTTAATTGTTCTGCCCGGTGATGGGGATGAAACTTTGTTTGACGTGTGGCCGCTCTTGGGATTTTTGTCCATCTGGGCTACTGTAGAAAGATGGAGGTGCAACACGGCAGGCTACATGGAAGAGAACCCGCTACCCATGTGGATATAAAGGACTGACTCTAAGGTAGCCAAAACACAGCCATTCCTAGTTTCATGGGATTAAAAACTGATAAATAAATACTTTAATAAATATTATAATACATTTCTGCCAAGTGTGCTCCACTCATTGCCACTCAATTCTGCACAATGCACCTTTAAAGTGTACGTACACCTACATTACAATATCAGAGGGAATAAAAACTGTGATCATTAACTTATTATTTCATTAATAAACATAACCCTAAACAGGGTCTGCTTTCCTCAGCTATAAAGGCAGCCCAATGATGAGCGATGGCCACCCACCGGTGGGGGAGGATGTCTCTCCCCCTGGGCCTGGGAGATGGGGGAGGCAAGAGAGGAATAAAGGAATTGAAAAAAAAAAACTGTGAATAAATGGTTTGAAAAAGTAAAAGATTCACGTCGTCTCTGCGATGCTTTATGTGGATACTCTGACAACTGTGAGATAACATCCAGACTTGCTTTTTCACTTCGGGGATCACAGCTGCAATCATTGTCCAAATCTAATGTCAACTGGGTATTTTTCTTCCATTTCTTCCGTTTTTTTTGCAGCTTGCCAAGTTCTGCCAGAGAAAGAGCGTCTCCTTCAGGCCATGATGTCTGCCGTTTGTGAGGAATAATCTGGTTCCGGGGACACAGATGTTATCTATGTTACAGAAAGTGTGTGTGTGTGTGTGTGTGTGTGTGTGTGTGTGTGTGTGTGTGTGTGTGTGTGTGTGTGTGTGTGTGTGTGTGTGTGTGTGTGTGTGTGTGTGTGTGTGTGTGTGTGGCTTTGTGTTGCAACTCTCTCTGCATGTTGGGAAAAAGAGACCCTGTAAATATAGTTGGGCCAAGTGTGCCTCAAAAGCGCATGATTAGGTCTTGCAAAGGCCTTAGGAAATTATTAAAAGCAACAATGTTGTTTTCACTTTTGCTTGCAAGTATTATTTCTCAAGTAAAACATCAAAGCACATCACTGCAGTGGACTAGGAGAATGCAGGAGGAGAAAGCCCTCCATGGTGCTTTGGTCAGCAGAAAGGATTTCTTTGATGCCGTTGGTCCTCAACTGTCTCTTTGTGAAAGACATTTGTGAAGTAATATTCAGGAAGATTTGAGCTTTGAAAGGCTATGTTTACCCATTTCATTTGTTCAAGGGTGTCATTTCATTTGTTGAAGGGTGTTTGCATCACAGTGGGGACCACCGATGCAAAACAAAACCCAAAGTGTGCTTAAGTGTGCTGGTGAACAGAAAGCAAAAAGAGAAGAAGAAAGACACAACGAGTTCTGGGAGCCGTGGACCAGATGAGCAGCAGGAGAGGTTTGTAGCTCTGACCATGGAGGGGTTCAGTGATAAGGCACAGCTGCATTTATCAAAGTTTAAAATGAAAGCAAGACGGCCAATAACTTTGCTTCCATTAGGGGCCAATCAGATTCACGAGAGGAATCCAGTAACTAACGAACAGACATACTGCGCACGCACGCACAAACAGCGACACGTTCACACACGCACACAGACAGAGTCGCACACACACAGGCGCACTCACATACACAAACAGGCACACAGGAACACACACACAGGCACACAAACACACAAACATGAACGCACACACAATAATGCCCCGTCTTCTGTAATCTAATCACAACCCTTGCACACTAATGCATCACAATTACTTACTGCGTCTGGACAGCGCCATTAGAAATACATTGTCTCCACAAAACGTCTGCGTGTGTGTGGGTTTTTTTTGTGTGCGTGTGTGTGCGTGTGTGTGTGTGTGTGTGTGTGTGTGTGTGTGTGTGTGTGTGTGTGTGTGTGTGTGTGTGTGTGTGTGTGTGTGTGTGTGTGTGTGTGTGCGCGTGTGTGTGTGTGTGTGTGCGTGACTCAGCAAGGATCTAACTCAATCCCTCCTCAGACTGGCATTTCATATTCAATTAAGCTTTCTTCACATCACGCGGGCTGCTGTGCGCATGATGCTGCACTCACTGACTGAACGCTAGCCGGCCGTTTTAGAGAAACCCTAAGAACAGTTTGAGAACAGTCAAGTCAACATACAGGCCTCACCACAATTATCAGAGGCAGAGGCTGGAAGCTTAGCTGGGTGTGTGACAAGGCATGGGTGGAGAAAGGGAGGAAGAGACAGAGAGGGAGAGAGGGACGGAGAGGACTCAGGAAGGAAGGATGGAAAGAGGAAGGGATGGGATGGCAGTGATCAGTTGAATCTGCTAGAGAAAATAAATAATGTTAAAAAAGTTTCATCAGGGACTTTGACCCAGATTGTATTGGTATAGCCAATCTGCAACCATCATGAAAATAAGATTTAAGGCAATGTCCAAAGAAAAGTTCCTCACGAACACATACACACCCCAACCGTCAACTGTCTAGGAGAACAAACTGGTGCTAAGAAATAACACTGATTGTATCATAAGTACATATTTATTATGTACTGGTGTTCTTCAAGTAGGTTTTCTGTTCTTGTCCAGTGAGAGGCTTCAGCGGGGCGAAACAACTCATGTTCACGGGCCATCTGACAGCCGCCGCAGTACTTTAATGCTCGATGAGTGAAAACAATGCAATAACTCCATCCATCACAAACACACTCACACACACACACACACACACACACACACACACACACACACACACACACACACACACACACACACACACACACACACACACACACACACACACACACACAGTGTGCATCAATGAGGAGAGTAGTGAAGTGTGGCCTAACAAGCGGATGCTAATGATGAGTGCAGACGCTTATCCAAAACAAGACCATTAAAGTTCCCAGCAAGGCCGGACCAGCTGGGGACGGATTATGGTTGGATTATGGTTTATTTTGTCAAATATGAGCAATGCAATGCTGGCAATTACATGAGGAACCTGCCAATATGAAGGAAATGTAATCGGGGGTTGCCAGATGAAGAAGGTATGATGTAAATGTATGTGTACAGGACTATCAGTCACCCCTGTGTTTTAGTAATATTTTAAATGGGACATATTATACCACCAGGTGTGAGTGTGATGGGCCATTAAAAGCAGATTTGAAAATCGGCCTCTTCTGACATCACAAGTGGGCCTGTCCACCTAGATGTGTGCTGGATATATCAGTCTAACAGCCCACCCAGTGGACTGTAGCAAACGTTGCTCATCTATCCATCGTACTTCTAGGTGGACACGCCCACTTGTGATGTCAGAAGAGGCAGATTTTCAGAACGGCTTGTAACGGCTAATAACAATCACACCTGGTGGTATAATATGTCACCTTTAATGTTTAAGGGTTGGGCATGAGCCACAGTTTGTGTCATTATTTGACCATTGCACCTGATGGAAGCCACCATTTTTTGCTGGCAATGTCAAATTGCTTCTTTAGCAAGGGCTAAAGAAGCAATTTGAAATTAGCATTAGGCTTCTTTATAAAGGGCTAGCTTTCCTTTCTTTGGTTGAAGAAGAAGAAAACAGTCTTTAATATTGAACCCATCTGCCTCCTATGTCACCCAGGCATCAACAAAAGGCTATCTCATCTCCACCAATCCCTCGGGGAGCACTCAACAGAGAAGGAGAGGGCCAGATTATATATTCCTTTCTATCACTCATCACGCAGCACAGAGTAAAGACCAAAGACAGAACGCCGAACGAAAGAGAAGTCGGTACAGCCCCGAGGGTGTGTTCCTCCAGACTGAAAGTTCCGGAAGACTGTCAGTTTGTTTCTGCGGTCCGGATCTGCTAGCCCCGCGCGAACGCCAACGTCCCCGTCAACAAAGGTCCATCAGGTGAAAACCATCCTGAGGTGGGGTGTTTTATGACTGTGTGTGTGCGTGTGCGCTTGCATGCGTGTGTATTTGTGTGTGTGTGTGTGTGTGTGTGTGTGTGTGTGTGTGTGTGTGTGTGTGTGTGTGTGTGTCTGTCTGTCTGTCTGTCTGTCTGTCTGTCTGTCTGTCTGTCTGTCTGTCTGTCTGTCTGTCTGTCTGTCTGTGTGTGAACTTTGTGCCAGGTGTTCCCAATCAGTGGAAGAAAAGGGAAAACAGAGACAATGTAATGCAGTAGTAACTACAACCGCAATTATGGTCCATTATCGTCTCAGATCCCGGGGTACAGACTGTGTGATGGCTCAATCGCCACGGTGTGGACACATTGCCCGTCAGAGTGGGGCTCATTTTCCTGCAGTAGCCTACTTTTCCCAGAAAAAGTAAAGCCTGTAACCATGGCCACCCTGTCACATATGCGGCAGGGAAAGACGTGTCGCTGAGGAGCTCTGTCTGAGCCAACAGCCCCACGTCAGGCTCGTGAGAGCAGACCCCGTCTCTCCTGTCCCTGGGGGCCGGATCTACTCCATCTCCTCCCGCTTCCCCCAAGGTGGTTGGCACAAGCATGCGCTTCAAATTATTGCACTCCAGTATCGCCTGCGGTGGCGGGAGATGAGAATATGAGCGACGGAGATATTGTGCAAACGCTCCGTTATTTTCGGCGTATTATTTCCAGCCTTCCGAAGTATCAGCGCTCTCTCACTTTGCCGCCGATTCTCCCCCTGTCATCTTGTTCTCCTTGTGAAGAAACTTTAATTGATGAAGACGAAAATCCTCCTCCCACTCACACCCCCTCCACCCTATACCTTGACCTGTCTGTTCTCTTCTTGTCGTGTGTGTCCACTTGTTTCACTCCTCTTCCCCTTTTCCTTTCTGCCCTCCCTCACCTCGTCTATTCCCCAAGCTCTTCCTTTCCGGGCTGGTCCTGTTCTATCTGGTAAGTTATCTCCCTTTCATGTGCCACGCCAACAACTCGCTCCCCGAAGAGACGTCCGCTAAGCAGTTCTTAGGGGATTTCAACAACGCCACTGATGTACAAAGCATCCATTATCAAAGTCAAGCTGTTTGATGTCATCATGGTTGCAGTGCCGGTCTCACTCTGCTTATGTAGAGGGAGGGGGAGACGGAGGGTTATGGGAGGAGTTTTTATGGGATGTACACTTGACTTTAATGATCATTGAATCCCGGGGTTCATAAACATTATAGATGGAGCTTGTTCTGAGAAACTTTCCCCGTCAACATTCAAATAACAACAGAAACAAACTTCAAACTATAAAGACATATATTAACACCATTATCATAAAACCTACAGATGAGTATGAGTTTCGTAGATCATTTAGGCAGTTCAGATGATGTTTACGATCGCTATTAGTCATCAAGGTGTACAGCCGGTGCCTTAATTAACATCAACCCATGATTCTGAAAACGATGTCAGTGGTTACGAATAATTATCTCCTCACCACCAATCAGAGAACACCAGCCTCCCTTCTGGGGTCTGACACAACGGAAGATTCCAACTGAGAGGAAAACAAAAGTTTGAACAGCAAGCCAATTAGCTTCAGAGCAATATGGTCCCCTGGCATGAGACGACCTCATGTTTGCTTCCAGTCTGTCCTTTAGAAGTTTTGACTTCGCATTAAATGTTGAATTATATATTTAGCACAAGAATCTTTTTACAGTTTAACAGACAAGCATAACCTTGCCTTGCCTGGAATCCTTTGGAGTGGACTATGTCTGAGACGGCATTGCTTCTGGCCTGTCTACAATGGGTGGTGGCTGTTTGTATTTACACACACACACACACAGACACACACACACACACACACACACACACACACACACACACACACACACACACACACACACACACACACACACACACACACACACACACACACACACACACACACACACACACAAACACACACACACTCACAGACCTCTATTAGATTAGCTCGTCACATCCAAAGATATCTGTCCAAAGAAAATTTCTTCATGCCCTCTCTCTTTTCAGCTGGAATTCTTCTGTCCCTCAGGTCGGCTTTCTATTTTTTTCCTGCTATTGAACGATAAAGACTGGATAGTAGAGAGGGTGGCACTTTTGGTAAATTGCCTGTGAAGGACGATTTGAAAGTTGAAAGCAGAGAATGGATGGAGAGAGACAGAGAGACAGACAAACTAAAGGACAAGAAAAGGGGAGATACAGTACGGAGACAGTGCAAGAGAGAGAGAGAAAGGTGAAACAGAGCTGAAGGGCATGGAGATGTCAGCATTCGGAAGCAGAGAAAAACCGTGACATAGAAGGGGACTTATTGGAGAAGGCAGGAGAGAGAGAGAGAGAGAGAGAGATTGAGAGAGAGAGAGAGAGAGAGAGAGAGAGAGAGAGAGAGAGAGAGAGAGAGAGAGAGAGAGAGAGAGAGAGGGAGACTTGTTCTGGTTGACAGTCTCTCTATTTCCTTTGTTCGTCATCAGCTCCTCAGAGCACAGACTCAGAATTGCTGTGGCTGAGCAGAGTGCATCATGGGAGCACTGCAGGACTCCAGGGGCGCCAGAGGATAAGAGGAGGAAGAAGGAGACGCGGTAACAAGGAACACTGTCTGACTCGGCGGAAGTTTGAACCTAAAGATAGCTGACAAATAAAACTTTACGCAGAGTAATAGGACACTGAAATATTTAGAGGTCTCTGCTCGTCAACGCCTCCGAAAAGAAGTAAGCAATGTGTCGGTTGCACCGGGGTATTACGGTGCTTCACCAATTCAATGCAAGGATTCACTTCTGAGTCAATGTTGTGTCCTGTGCTTTGGTGTATTTAGCAGAAATATGCACTCCGGCTAATGTTAATTAGCCAGAGGACGCATGCTGTGTGTATTGGATTGTTGGATTTTGACAAAGTACCGCTGCTCGTGTTTTTTCCCCAACATGGGAAAATTGGGCATTTTGAAGAAAAAGCTGATGCAGTTTGGTACAAGTCCTCCATTGGCTGTAACCTACAGAATTACAAAATATTAGGGTAAATATTATCGCAATTTATGACCAAACACAACTATATATTGTCTCTAAATTGTTTCTGCTTTTTGAACATTGCCATGTTGCAATCACATGTACCATTATGGGGTTAAGCATTAGCATGAAAAACTTTTTTGCTGTTTTGTTATACTGAAATTCTAAATTTAAGTCAAAACTGTTATAAAGAAGAAGAAGCTGTAGGTTAGATTCAAGAACTGCTATTTAAGTGTAATTTGTTCGAAATGCTATAGCCACCCTTCAGCTATTTGTGAGTGTAAATGCGCTGTAAAAATATCAGTATGTATTTGACCGCGCCTGCCTCTCGATGAGCAAGTTTAAGTCTTCGAGGAATCTCTTCCTGCTTGGTTTGGGGACTTCGTCTTTCCTGTAAATCACAGGGGCGTTCCTGGTGGAGATACATTCTTTTTTTTTTTTTTTTCTTTTTTAAATGTTACTCTCTTCTGCTCTTTGCCGCTCCATCCCACCGTAACTCTCAAGACGACCTACAGACCCTTTAACCAGATCCAAACAGATCCATCCTCATTCCGAATGCAACAACTCTTTCTGAAACGCCAATACCTAGTCAAGGGTTCATGCTGCAAATGCACTGTTTATCCTCTTTAATTTAGTTCTGACTTCAAACTAAATAGTCCACGAAGAATAACCACCAAAATGTAGGTGTTGATTTGGATGAAGTCTGCATTCTTCTAGGGCTGGGGGAGTGTCATAAATGTGACCTGTGAGTCCCTCCCGGATTAGCCCAGTGATGAAGGCCTGTACAAATACATTTGTCATTTTATAGAGTGAGGCTTTGGCATATTATTTATTTCACAAGTCAGGTGCAACATTGATGGAAATATCGCCTTACACTAAAATGCTTTGCTGGTTAAACAAGGGATTGAAGTGGGCCCTTTGTTTTAAAGCTCAGTACCAAAGCAAATCTTTTTGGTACACGGGATTTTCAACGGGGAGAAAAGCATGGATTTATATGCTTCTCTCTCTCTCTCTCTGGCTGTAAACTAAAGAAGTTAGAATTTAGAACTCTCTCTCTCTCTCTCTCTCTCTCTCTCTCTCTCTCTCTCTCTCTCTCTCTCCCCCTTGCCTGCCTTTTAATCCCCCCACAGAACCTAATGTGCCACATGCAAACAATGCTACTGTCTCCGAGAGGCCAGAGCTGATTGGACGATGGCTCCAGATACCGAGGGCGCAGAACAAGCTGTTCTGTTCTGCCGTTATGACACAATGGAATGCGAGCATAATCTCATTGTCTTAACTTTCTAGCTCTTCCTCCCAACTACTGTGCATCTGTTAATGCCTCCAACGGCATTGCGGCGTAACCCAATTACTGAGCGTTGGATTAGTAGCTCTCATTGTTTAATCGTGTTATTTTAAACTTGTTTTTGTGATTGTGTCGTTGCTCTTGTTAAGAACATTGCGTTGATGTTTGTAAATCGCAAATACAATTTGATTGATTGGTGGATTGTTATAACATCTTGTATAACAATCGCTTTTACAGTGGGAAATGGTGAATAACGTTTTGATGAAGGAAACAATGGTTGATGGACTTCTCTCTGTCTCTGTCTCTATACCTCTGGTCAGCAGACGTCTCTGTTAACCCTTTGTGGCTCTCTCTCCGGCTAAACTTCAGAGTATCTGTCCGTCTTTCCGTCTCTGTTCATCTGTATGACTGGAACACACATGGTGGGCTGTGGTTTATTGGAGTCTCACAGGCTGTGTGGTATTGCTGCAGGCTCTAATTATTGTATCACCCAGCTAGTCTGACGGTCGCTTATGCTTCACTTGGTGATTCATCCTGAAGGTTCATCCGTCTGAGCCAGGACAGGGCGGGGCCGCTTTAACCTCAACCAATCACAAAGCGGAGAACAATTCCTTCCGGATACCAGCAAACCAGCTCTACCTCCTGAGTTACATGCCACCCATATGTACAATCTATCCATCACACAATTAGGTCCCACTCCCACTTGTGATTTCAGAGGGCCGGGCAGATTTTGGAACAGTTTGGAATGCTAATCACTCATTTTTTGACCCCCAAGAAATTGGGGGTGGGAAACGAGCAGGTTCATCAACTCGATATTCGAACAAACAAAGTAATTAGTCTGCGGTAACAGCTCTGATGGCAGTGAAGAAAAAAGGGTGTTTACCAAAACATTGACAGTTTCATGTATTTTGTGGATTTAAAAGTTGAGTTCAGCTGGGATAAACAAACTGCCGCCAGCGATAAGGATATGCATACGGATCAACAGCATATCTTCAGAAGCACATTGCGATTCCAAAAAGTATGTGAAAGTATGTAACTTGCCATTTGTGTTAGGCCATAAATGAGGCTAGCTTCGTTCGGAAACCGCAGGTTTGAATGCTAAAAATGAAAAACAGTCTGTCCTCTGTAGTTTTTGCAATTTTTCTTAACAGATTGCAATTGGTATTAACAGAAAACCCTTTGCCGTTGTGTACTGTTTGAACATCTCAGAAAATCTCCCCAGTCCACAGATTCCATCTTTCTCACCGTCTGACATTAATGCAGAGTTGTATGCATTAGACCCAATATGTGTGCATGCATGCTTAGCCCCCCCCCCCACACACACACACACACACACCCTCACACACACACACACACACACACACACACACACACGTTCCTAAACTTTCGAAAAACACTTGTTGAAATGTCAACACAGACAAACACAAAATGACATTCATCAATACAAAACTCACAAAACCTTGAAGGGTTACTATGCGACAAAAAATCATAGAAACACGTCTAGACGCCCAAAACCATGAAAACAAACATTCAGAAACAACCGGCCACACAAACACACACACACACACACACACACACACACACACACACACACACACACACACACACACACACACACACACACACACAACACCTACCCTCCCATACCCCCATCCACCCTGTCCTACAGTGACAGGTCCTGACAGTCCCTTTCAGACAGACCTCCCAGGGTGCGCTTTACAGAGATTAGCCATTCCTTCACATCCGCAGGAGAAGTTGAGAACAGAGTCCTCTCTGTTCCTCCCCAGACAGCATGGAAACTATGCCTGCCTGGAGATCGCTGTGTGTGTGTGTGCGTGTGCGTGTGCGTGTGCGTGTGTGTGTGTGTGTGTGTGTGTGTGTGTGTGTGTGTGTGTGTGTGTGTGTGTGTGTGGTTGGGTGGGTGTGCGTTAATGCCTCTGTATGTATGCTTTTGTTTGTGTGCTTGAGTTTTGTTTATGTGTAGTGTATGCATCTTCACTAATGCATGTGCACATGAGCATCTGAGTAGAGACTCAGCGCTGGAACGGTGATTCAATATGTTACGAAACATTACCGCAAAGCATTAAAGATTGAACTGCTACCTACACTTTCCCTGAATATATCAGCATAGTTTAGTTGGACCTTGTTATTGTATAGGAATGTTCCATGAATACATATATATATATATATATATATATATATATATATATATATATATATTAGATATAATATATGGATAGGTGCAGCCACAACATTATCATAAAAACTTAAAGCTTGACCAGGACTTTAAAAGTATTTTCTTTTTATTAACCCTTAATATTTTAAGTGTTGCTCCTAGCTGCTCAAACCATTACCTAGTGTTGAATGCATTTGTTTTGAAGAACAATTAGCTGAAATTAGGGAGTTTCACCAAGGTTATCTATGTAGTATGGGAGTGTGTGTGGTTGATGGCTGGTTTCAACAGCCTCATGGCCAGTGGCCCGAGTCAGACTGATTGACTCTGAGGCTCTGTGAGACTATACTCAACCTATACTATACTCAACCTCTTTAACATTACCTCCCTGCGTCCTGGATTCGGTGGAGCCCAGTAAAAGCCACCAAGGGGGAGTGCAGAAATGGACCTTGTTACATGGGTATATTGAAGGGATTAATAAAAAAAAGCCTCAATCAGGCCAATATGTGGGATAACATAGAAACGCATGAATAAATTCAGATTATTCAAGTTCATGTAATCGAATACAAATAATGCAATAAAATAATTCTTTCATCATAGGCCCTTTGAAATAAGAACGATAAACATGATATTTGTAACAACTGAGCTTTGAATGAGGAAATTTATGTCAAGGTAGTCATTTTGTGATTTAAAAGGAAAAAAAATATTTTTATTTTTAATGAATAACTCAATAACTCTGCTTCTTTCATGAGTTCTACCTGAACTCCAGATTTGCATAATATCAGAGGAACAAAATCTACAATTCTCTGGGGGAAACCACTCCAACGCCGGCAGAGTTCTGAAACCATGGGTGTAGCGCGAAAGAGTGAGAGATTGTGCGTTGGGCTTAAATCCGCTACTCTACTACCAATACATGACAGAAGTGGGTTCCCAAAATGTTGTTACGTTCTGAATGGTTTAAGCCCTTTTTCAGTGTCTATTCCCTTTATTGAGCCTACAGGAATGCCCTGAACATGTAAATCAGTCACGGTGTTCAAGATATCTAATGGCAGGTGTTTTTATTGCTTTGATGAAAAGCTGCCAACGATTCCGCACCTTTACAAACCATTAGCATTGAGTCACTGCTACTCATTTTGTCACCAGTCACCAATAGGATAAACAGTGATAGGCATAGGTTTAGGCACCCATGCTAAAGTTGACTAAAAAGAGGAATAAATAAATCATCATTTGGAAATGATCTTAATGCCTTAATTAAACAAATGAGAAAAAAAATCTAACCTTTAAAGACACCAATTTGCTTTGTGAATTAATAATGTATTGTACATTTATAAATGTTCTCTATTTCTAGGATCCAGGATACTATGCATCCTGATTAGAGTTCCCTTAGCCTTTGGAATTAAAATAGCGCCACATCATCACACACCCTTCACCATACCTAACCAGTTAAAACGTTAACTGGTTAACGTTTTAACCAGTTAAAACGTTAACTGGTTTTATTTCAGTTAACGTATTAGCTGGTTTGATTCGCATTGAGAAATCATTAGGCTAACTAACAGCAATTAGGCTAACCGATGCCTACCACTGTATATTGGGTTAGGGTTAGTTTCATACAATTCTGTTTGTTTCGGTGACCTTTCCAAAGAATTGGGGCTTATTTACGCTATGTCTCCTCGTTTTTTAAGTCATCCATATTAATCTCCCAGGTTGTCATAAGCGGCTCCATCATAATGTCTATTCTTGAATCCTGAGTCGCTTATCTGATGCCGAAGGATGGGAGCCTTGTCATGTGGAGCGAGAAGCTCCAATCCCATCTCCACACCTCTTACACTCTCCTCACCTCAAACCGCAACGAGATTGTAAAAGTTTTTCTTCTTTTGCTTTATCCTGTCCTACTTTGTAAAGTTATCTATGATATACTCCTTCGACTCAACTTCCTTCGTATATTTCCTGAACCCAACAACAAACCGGCATAACTATTTATAAATCCCATCCTTAAAACAAAACGCTGAAAAATGTAGTTTGTAGTGAAGGTTCTGTTTCATCGTATCAGCGTCAAAAAATCAACCCTCTAACCCTAACCCATCTCCAGTAGAAGATGAAGGTTGTGGAGTACATTTGCATCATATAAATTCAGAGGTTAAAGGACAGTATGTGGGCAGCTTATGCAATTTTCTTTTACATTTAACAAAGCATTAGCGCCATTCAATTGTGACTCATAGCCCTGTATAGCACAAGGCCTTGGACTATGGGGAACAGTTTGATTAATGCTCTCAATGCATGTGTACCCATTTAATTGACCTGAACATGGGATCCTCTGCGCATGCATGAGTTGTATTCAATATCAGTTATATTCAATATCAATAGCTCATTAAAGGTCCATTGCTTTCAAGACATGATTGAATCATGGGAGCATGTGCACTTGGTGGGGGGGGGGGGGGGGATAATTTCCTCCAAATGTTCTTGCATGGGTCGTGTACAATACAATCAATATCTCATTCTCTCTGTTCTAATAACACCATAGTTATGGCTGATGAGCTGCTCCCCGCCCCTGAGAGAGGTTGTCCTTGTTTTAAGAGTAATATTGATATCTCTAACCCAAAAGGATTATTCAGCCTTTGATCAGCTTAAGGCTTTCGGGTATCCCACCGATCAATGCCAGCACAGATCACCCTCTCACCGAAGAGTGTGATAGGAAGGTGCGATTGATTCGATTTCCAGATTGGATTTACATTGATTTTTGATCTATTGGAAATGCATGGCCACCACTGGTGTACATCCCACAGAACCTTAATTACCTACCAAACACAGCAACACACGAGACTCAAAATCAATAAGACTTATAATCATAAATATCCTAAGACTATAGCCTATCTGGCTCTTGTATGGAGGGTCGCCCTTTTTGCTTCCGGGCCCCGGTTCTGTGCCATCTCCACCCAGAAGTTCTGCTAATATCGTTATGCATAAAAAACTAATATTTTTTTATATGACTCTTTATTGGGCATGTACAGGCTCCATCCGAGTGCTCACGCATCCCCGACTGTTCCAAAGTCACACTGCCCAGCCCCCAACTCGTTGTTATTGGGTACTGCTCACGCCGCCTGCTCCAATGGTGCAGTTGTCTGGAATTGTCTGGAACAGGGATTTTATGAGTGAATTAGAAGGGATTGAATCAGACTCGAGTCCAGGCAGCTTGGCAGCTACACTCATTGAACGAGACCGAATGAACCGTTCTAACAAGGATGTCTGCTAATGGAAGGACGACAAATGGATGCAGTCAAATCCCATTTCGGTAACATGGTGTTGGGTTTATATAGCCTAGCTACATACAAGTGGGATGCAGAATCCAATACCTTCAAATTATTATCTTTTCTTCAATGCATTACAGACATCGTGTATACATTTTGTGGGGCCGGCAGCACCAGCTGTCGAACATTGATGCGCTATAAAGGAGCGTCTCGGACTCTAAAAGGAGAAACTGATGCCATTTTGCAAAAGATAATCAAACCGCAAAAGGTTTGACCCATTCACATGTATGAACTGGAATGAGGCGACTCTGTGGAAAAGGTTTGTCTGCCCCTCCCTAGAACACAGAACAACACAGGACACATTGAGTTGGTTGAGCACAGAAACGACAGTGGGCAGAAAGCTGTTCCTGAACTGGGCTTTCTTACAGATGAAATTGTTTTATGATTACTCTGAATATTCTGTATGCACTAATTTAATTTTTGACCGCCTGTATCCTGGCATGTGTGTGTGCGTCATTCAACTGGTTAACATGCAGAACAACGCTTGGACATAAAGAAGGGCAGTCTAATTGGAGAGGACTCAATGCAGATTTTACTCCACATCAGAGATTGGAGAGCCATAATAGCACGGCAGGTCTGTGTGTGGGTCGGTGGGAGGTTGGTTGGTTGGGTGTCTGGGTACGCCTGTTTATGTGTAGGTGTGCGTGTGCTGAGTTTAATCAGCGTTTGCTAAATGTTGGAATGTGCACGTGTTTGTGCATGTACAACACACAAAAGAGGAGATGAGACGGAAGAATAGGAGAGAGAGAGTGAGAAAGAAATTGACAGACAGACGTGATTATGATTGAACTGCCCTCTCCCGTTTTCGATTTGAATGATTCCATTATCTTGACATAATCCATCCAAGATCTGCTTCTTCTTGAGAAGCAGCTGGTAGAGAGGAGAGAGCAGGAGTCACTGGCTGCATCCCAATCACGATGCTGTCTTCCCCAGTCTACTGGCCCCTCATTGGGCACCAGACTGCACCCCAGACCCCCTACCTCCAGGGCCATCGATTGGCCCAAACGCAGAACATTCTTCCTCTTTCCCTCCCTTTCATCCCTTTCTCTCATTCTCGCTCTGTTAGACCTGTTCTCTCTCCCCCTCCGTCATTCTCTGTGATGCTTTATCCATCTCTCTCTCTCTCTCTCAACCTCTTTCTCTCTCTTTAACCTCTCCCTGTTCTGTGCTCTCTCTCTGTCTCTATCACTCTCCCCGTCTACTTTTCAATGAGACTCACACACACACACACATTTACATTCTCTTTCTCTCATATGCACATCATACTCCAACCTCTGCTCTTCCCTCTCAGTCCAACCCCCTCCTCCCACCATGCCCCAACAACAACCATCGACAGTGGATGGTGGAGCCATGGTAGACCAGCACTGACTGACACACAACACACACACACACACACACACACACACACACACACACACACACACACACACACACACACACACACACACACGCACACACACACACACACACACACACACACACACACACACACACACACACACACACACACACACACACACACACACACCCGTGTGTGATGCATTGAGAAGTGGTCCGGGGCTCACCAGGGTTGAGGTAATGGATTGGTCTCCCCGGCTCAGCACTGGCCAGGTGCATGGTCAGATATTGGAGGAGATTTTAATGTGGTTCTGCATGCATGGGCCTCAGACTGTGCACCATGTCCTCTGAGACTGACGAGGGGGAGAAAACTGGCAGAGCAAGAAGAGTGGGGGGAGGCTGGGCGCGCTTGTGAGTGAGAGAGAAAGAGAGAGAGAGACTACGAGAGAGGAGGAAAAAAAGCAGGGCTAGAGAGTGCGAGGTAAAGGTGAGCAGAAAAAAGACCATGAAGGAGAGTAGAACGAATAGAAGAGAAGATGAGGGGGGGGGGGTGGATTGGGTGAGTGAATGGTTTCAGGATGGATGCTTAAAAGGGGACGCGAGGGACGTAACAGAAGTAATGAAGAGGAAGACGGAAGAGCAGGGAAGAAAAGGTGAAATTAGAGAGCTACGTGGTTTGGAATTAGAACAGTGAGAGGGGAGTAGAGAGGGGAGTGAAGAGGTACTGAAAGAGGTTGAAAGGCTTGGCAGGGTGAGGGGACAGACAGATGGCAGCAGAGGAACCTGGGAAAAATACTGAAAGAGATGGAAAGGAAATGAGGAGAAGAGGTACAGAAGAAAAAGGAGAGGAAGGGGGTGGCTGGGAAACAAAACTCCACAAGGGCACTCCAACCAAAAGGTGGGGTTTGGCAAATCCAGCAGCGCACGCCAAAAATGACCCAATTTCCTTCGCCTTTGTTCCTTCTCTTTCAACAGCCCCCCTGACACCAGTGGTGTGACGCCAAGCCTGGCCCTGAGGGTCCCTTCTTTGTATTGTTGGTTTCTGATGGAGGGTGCAGTCCGTCTGAAAGCAGAGGCAGCAATATTCTGCCTAATTCCTGGTGATACACAGCCACAGATCAGGGACTGAGATAAATGGCCTTATCTCCTTCAACTTACCACACACCTGGGGGTGTGTGCGTGAGCGTGTGCACGAGTATGATTCACCGTCACCATAAATGAAAATAACATCGCCATAAATGGTGTGACTCCAGCAGTAAACACTGATCGTGAGACAAGCCTTTTGATTTCCTGGTCATCATGAGATGAGACACACACACACACACACACACACACACACACACATACACACACACACACACACACACACACACACACACACACACACACACACACACACACAAACGAAACATTTTTGCAAAACTCATTAAACAATGTATACTGAAGGCACAACATGGTTTTCATGATCTGGAACTTAAAAATATTACTTAACATTGTGTAGAATCTTAACCTAGCAATTATTGGTGTTTTGCACTTGTTTCTATGAAGATCCATTTCTCTTTCTTCTGACAAATTATATTATTATTATTGTAAGATGTTCGGACAAAAGTGTATTTTAAGTGCTGTTTTAAAGTACAAGATTCTAGGACTCGACACAGCACAACAACGTTTCATCTGCATTAACCGGCTTCATTCAAGACGACCGATTGGGGATGTCTGAACCAAGCAAGTCAAGCTGACCTGTGAAGTTATGGCAACAGCAAAGTGACGAATGGAAAACGAATGCGGTCCCCTGTACTGGTAAGATTTTGTTGCGGTATCTGTTGCTGTCGCAGACCTGCAATAAGCCAGCCCAATCATTTCATTCAACCCGAATGAAACTATCAGATGGCCTACCTGTCTGTCTACATATCTACCCGGCTGCCTTCTGCACACTCTGCCTGTGCACTTATTGCGCATTAGCAAGGTCATTCACAATGCTAGGCAGACCTATGCCAAAGCCAGCGAGCTGGTCATGTATTAGAGGATTGGCTTTTGAGGGAGGCCTGTGTGCGATTTTTCGGTTCGATACTTTAAAAGTCTAGTTTACACTAGATGTTTTCTACAAATACTCTTCCCTATCGTTAATGATCGGTGCTTAGAATTAAGTGGTGTCTGAAAGTAGTATCATTAGTATTTTTTATCAGTGTATAATCCCATGAAAATAAGAATGGTTGTGTTTTTGCAGGTTTCACCTTTTAATCTAAGTGTAAAATTGTGTAGGAAAAGGCAGTCTGCCGAGGAACATTCTTTAATACATCCATGCATGGGAGAAGTTCCTTTTGTTGCTTGAATCCCTGTTCGATAAGTAAAAGTAGACTCTCAGTCTTTCGGAGAAAATTGGTAACAAAAACTGAAGTGTTGCGGTACAACTGCACACCATCTTGTTATCCAAAGCAACCTATATTCCCGTACCGCAGTGCAAGTAAACATTGGCTTGTTACGCTGACTGCTATTGAGATGAATCATCAAGACGTGTGACAGATAGCGATAAAATGTCTATGAATGTACTGTACCACTGTGGATGCAATAAGAGGACTGTGTGTGAGAATCATATCTTTATTATACTGTCTATAATATAGACACCCAATTGCGATTGGTTAAACTGATGAATTCGAAGGCTAAAGCTATCAAGAATCAGCTTTGGGGCAATTTCAATGAATGTGGGGGTTTTTTTGGTGCAAAAAGGAAATTGCAGCATATGTGCACAGTGCCATTCAGCTCCATGATTTGTAATTATTTAATTCATGTGAGAAGAATTCTCCACAAATAATAACGTTAAATGAAAAAGGACCTTTTCTTGTAGGAAATTACTAATAGGTTGACATTTATAAACTTAATAACTAAATATAATTCATAAATCTGTCAAGGAACCTCATCACTTGAAACTTGGCTAAGCGATGCCGGCAAGTACCTGCTTGCACCATACACTATATAGGCTAGAAAAGGGCACTGTATGCATTGGAAGGGAGGGGGGGGGGGGATTCAGTTGGTTGCAAACTCATCACCAAATGCTACGTTTTACACACTGGAACTTTTAATCATTACAATATGACGTCGCATGGGGTGTATAGGACCACCTTTAAAGATTTGCGTGACAGGAAACTTCATGATAATATATTTCCTGTCCACGTTCTTGCTTTTTAACCTATTTTTCTCCCATTTTCCTCTCTGTCTATTGATATTCACATATAGCGGTAAAAATGTAACACAAATACTTTGCGGTTTCCCACTGTGCGGCTGTCTTTGCATGTTCATGTGACTGTGTATTTTTGTGTCAAAGCTGCAGTCAGAACAGCCACAGGCATGCCAGGCAAGGGATGATTAGACAATCACACTTGTACTTACAGACACACACACACACACACACACACACACACACACACACACACACACACACACACACACACACAGGTCACTCAGAGTTTAAAGCATGTGGGGATACAGTCAATTATTTGTGTGTTGACATGGGCTGTAAGAATGTCCCACCGTTATACCTCAACGTCATGGTCTGCTACTCCGACTCACACAAACACACACAAGCTCCGAGCCACAGGGAACACAGTGCCAACAAAACTACATCCACATGAGGTTTTTAAGTTGTGGCAGGATTTCGTACGCATGCCTGACGTCTCATCATGTTATGCCGAGTCACGCTAGTCCACCGGTGCCCTTGGCTTGCCAGTTGAAAGGCGGTTGAAAGAGTTGTCTGCAGCAAAACCGAGCCACCATCTTCAAAGACGTGTGCAGAAAGCATGCTGTATTAAAGTTGAATTGAAAAATAAAAATTATATTCAACCCAGAACAGTATCCACATCTCTCAAGTCTTTTCCTGTCTGGTCAATATCTCAACTGCATTTTTTCTGATATGAATATATCTATTGTTATGGTGATGATTATAATGGTGTCTTTTGTTATTCGCTCATTACCACTTTTATAGATGGGGACAAAAATATCGCACCCTAAAAGTAATATAATAATATAAATAAATAATATAAAATACAAAACATCTCTTTCTCCTTATCATAAATTACAACCTCATTGACTTCCTGAAGGTTGCCTGACCCCATCTGATCAGATGAAAAGGGAAAATGAGCAGCATCAGCCATGGCCACGAAGACAAGGAATTATTGTATTATAGCAATTATTATAGCAATTATTATTAATGAATCATCCTAACTTCAGGTTTCAAGCCTAGCTAACATCAATTCCCCCTTTATGAGGAGCATCAACATGTTGTGTATATATATACTGCAGATGTATATACCTGGATGTATGTGTATATATATATATGTTGCATAGCACTGCTAGAAATTGCATCAAAAAATAATTTTGTGTTGCACACAACTGGACCAATATCATTATTGCCATATTTCCTTGTGTTTGAAGATTGGTATGAATGTACAGGACTAGCAGAAGCACCGCAGTTCAGCCGCTATTATTGTTCAGGAACGACAAACGACGCTGACACTGTTGTGTAACAAGTCCGGAACACCAACATCCTATGTAGAAGCACATTTTGTTTTCTGTAAACCAAAAAAAAAAAGCCAGCATATTGCCCGATTTTCTATAGGGCAATGTTGCGGTATGCTCTGCGTAAAAAGAGCTTTTGTCTTTCTTGTCGACCGCGAGCTGTAGCGACCAGGAGAAAAAAGTTATACGAAAAAGTGTTTTTCAGAAAGTCACAACAACTGTGGTGTCAAACTGCTTAGGGCATTAAGATTCACGCAACAGTTTCATCCCCACTCTTTTGCTGCTTGTCTCAAAGTGGGCCTGCTTACCGTGAATAAATGCATTTTGGAGCAAGCGCACACGTAATTGCCTCCATTACAGCACGAGGACTTATGGTTATTGTGCGATTCAAAAAAGAGAGAGGGGGGTGCCTGGCGCTGTGCCAGCAGAGAAATAAGGCCAGGAGACAATCAGCCTCCTGGTCACAACCTTTGAGTGTCACAACTTTCTCCTGCTGTTTTCCACCCAGATATGCCAGAGAAACACAATAAATACTACACTGTGGGCTATAAGCAAAACTTGTTTTTGAATCAATGAATTAATTTCTGCCACTTTTGGAGACCACTTTGACACTGGTGAATTGACTGATAGAACGTCACACAGACAGTCATACTGGTATGAGTGGGGGTTGATTTGATAAATGTTTTGTATTTAAATTGAATGTCAAAAATTTGAGTCGAGAAGGTTAAATCCAAGCATACCAAGCGTTTGGTGTCTCTCAATAAATCCAAAATAATAAAAAAATTGAAGACAAAGTATATGTTTTTTCCGGTGTGTCCACCAGCCGTCTTACAAGAAGCTATGCGTCCCTTTCTCTTAGAGAGAGTAATAAGCTGTCTCCAGCAAAATACTGTATCCAACTTCAGCAGCGTCTGATAAGAAACCTTGGCTCTGTCACTCCTTTCCACTTGCTTTTGCCCTTTTTCCCCATTCTCTCTCTCTCTCAACTCCGCACTCTTGTCCTCTTTCGCCCCTTCTCCATTTCATCAAGACAGAGTGTTCTCTCCGTCCCCCCGGGTCCTCCTTCTCTCTCTCTCTCTCTCTCTCTCTCTCTCTCTCTCTCTCTCTCTCTCTCTCTCTCTCTCTCTCTCTCTCTCTCTCTCTCTCTCTCTCTAATAGAGGCATCCAATCAGGTCTGCCCACCTGCACAATAGAAGATACTGGCCCAAGCTGTTACCACGGCGAGATAAACAGACTTGGGGGGGGGGGGGGGGCGGGGGAGTGGGCAAGCGGGCCAGAGATAGACGGAGGAAGATGGGTGTGCGAGGAGGAGAGTAGGAGACAGATAAATAGAGAGAGGGATATAGTGCCAATCCATGTTGTTTCCTTAGCAACCAGGGACAGCAATAAAGAGTCAAGGAGTAGGAAATATTGGTTGACATTAATTTATGAAAGCGAGTAACCTTTGTAAATAGTAAAAGTTGTACTGGACAAAAAATTACCACGGCTATAAACATGTTCTGTGAGGTATTTACTGTGTCCATGGGTGTCTATGTAAAATAGTAAAAATAATTGAAAAGTACAAAAACGTATGACAACTGCACTCTAACAATTAGACTTAATTTGGCTCAAATATATATTAATATCCTGTTAGAGGATATTAATATATGTGTCATGTGTTTTTTTATAGGTTTTACAATGAAGGAGGACCTTGGTTAGGCCCACAGCATTACCCTGAATGCAGACTGGCAGCGTGGGAGGGTGGGGAGGTCAGTCCCTATGCTGAACACACAGTGTAGTGGCAGGTGTGGACGGCATGGTTAAAGTTCTTGCTCTTACGAAGTGGACAGCCAATGAGAGGGCTAGCTCGCGATCGCTGTTCCAAAGTATAATTTCCCCGTGCGTGTGCACAACTAGCCTATATTAACAAATCCACGCTTAATAAATAAAACACAATATAACAAAAGTACCTTATTTGCACTGTGTGTTAACTATCAACTTCTTCATGGTAATAGTCTGTAAAAATTGTTGCTATAAAAGGAATACCTTTGTCACCACAAACAGCTGCATTTGGACCGCAGGAACCAGGGTTCAAGTTAAGTTCCAGGAACATGATAGTGGTAGTACTTTCAAAAGTACATGAACTGTGTGGGTGGGGCTTGCAGCGCTGAACATATCTGATGGGCATTTTATTTCAGCCTCCATTATTCAACATCTGCAGCCGCGTACCGAAAGGTTGACTTAGTTCACTTCAATTGAACATGGAGAAGAAAGCCTGCAACAGATTGACCGTTGAGGTAGTATACGAGGAAATCTGTTGGAATTAAATGGCGACCCACAATGGAAAGGTCTAAAACCTCTTGCATTTACGGAAGCTCTGTTCACATGAGGAATCTGCCTTATGTTCGTGGGTCTTAAGAGTGTGGTGGAAACACAAATAATAATGTGCTGAAGGTACCTTTTAGTTCGATGACAATTTGTTCCTCAAACTAAAAGTTCAGGTACTTTGGGTGGAAGCGTGGCATAAGTTGAGACATGAGATTCGCCAGTGGTCACATGCTGAAAACCATCTGCATTGTCCGGATTTGTCTTTTCCCATTGTCTGCCAGTCCAACACTTTCAATGACAAGAAAACATTATGTCAGACGTCAGGAACGGCAGTCCAATTGATTTTGAGGCGACTGGGGACGAGAGAGAGAAAGAGGGTCATTTTGAACCTCGGGAAGGGACGACCGAGTCGTTCCACAGGACAAATCTGTTCCACCACAACTTAATGGAGAAGCCTGAGATTGTCTGGCCCGCGAGACATTAGCTAGGACGAGTGCTTTATATAGCTTCTGACAAAGTCCACTCAGCTATAATTCTCCAGCCTTTCATCCAGCTGTTACACTTTGCTTTGTCACAGACAGAACCCGGCCCTGAAGCTCCCATGCCCACAAGCAGGAAAATAAGATGAGTAAGATGTTTATTTGTCACGGGGCAATTCTTCTCCTCATCATAGGATTCTCATTAGGATTCTCCCGACGTCGTTCATCCCTCTCTGTTGATTTGAAGCGCTTGCCTGGTTCCAGAGATAATTAAAGTGTACACCACCGCATCCTGTGCAGTGCTTACCAAAGAGCAATTGGTGTAGAGCACGCTTATTGTGCGCTCCCCAAGGTCCCGACTCCACATGCCACTATCCACAAACACACCTGTTTGTAGTCATACCTGTGCTGCCTCAGTACTCATAAGTCAGAACTTTTGTCTTGTCTTTTTGAAAGGTTTTGATTTTTTTTTGCTTCCTCATCCTTTTAACCTCTCCCCATCCACACAATATCATACATTATAGTGCTCACTCACACACCAGACACTCTCACACACACTCAGAGAGAGGGATATCATTTTGAAATCCCTTTATTTCAGGGCTCCGGACTGGAAAAAATAAATAAATAAATAATTAATATATATATATATCAGGTTTCACCCCAAAACATTTAAAAGTGGTTGCTGCCGCTGCATCTTCAAACAGGGCTGTTGTGACTTGGACATTAGTTGACGTCATTTATTCAAATTTAAATAACAAAACGGTTAAACAGATAAAAACATATTTACCATTGGAATAATGCTTTGAAAAGATAACTTACGCTGCGTCGGGGCTCTGCGTCAGGATGCTTGGTAACGAAGAGGTTGCATTATTCATTGCAACATGCACCTAGGTGGCTGCCACACTCCCGACTGCCAGTGGCAGTACACAATGTTGATATGTCTCATGCAGGTCGAGACCTTATATATACAAGGTCAGGTGAGTGCCACGTAGGCTATCTAAATCATGTCCCAGCGGGTACAAGGGCACAACCAGCGCCGCCCCCCCAAGGCCCCGTATAACCGAGGGTACCGGGCCGGCGGTTGGCAGGTTTTCACAGCAGCACCTGGAATACATGGGTTTTGAACACCATGTCCCAGGGTTACAGGTTGCAGTTCCGCCGCCGGCCACCACCACCCATAGGGAACGGCGCGACCTCGGTCGCAGACTCCGTGAGGGCCTTGCGTTTGTCACAGAAGATAGCCACCTTCTTGGACAAAAAGGCCATCACAGTGGTTCAACCACATACACAGAGCGATGGGTTCTACTCAACGTATTTTCTGGTGCCAAAGAAGGGCAATTCTCTGAGGCTTATACTAGAGCTGAGGAGGTTGAACATGCATAGGAAGTTCCTCCCATTTCAGATGCATCGTACAATCATCGTTCTTCATGTTATCACTCCAGGAGAGTGGTTCACCTCCATAGACCTCAGCGATGCTTACTTTCACGTTTCCATTTACCCTAAACACAGAAAGCTTCTATGCTTTGCCTTTCAAGGACAAGCCTAACAGTTTGCAGTCCTTCAATTCGGCCTGTCCCTGGCTCCGCGCATTTTTCAAGATGCATTGGGGCAGCCTTGACATCACTGTGCTTGAAGAGAGTAAAGATTGTCCCTTATATCGACGACTTTCATATTTGCGCCCCCTCGCCGGGGAGGCAGAGCAAACGACATCAAGGGTCCTCTCTCATATCAAGGCGCTGGGCACGTCCGTGCTGGAAAAAACTGGAAAAAGAGCTGGTTGCAACCAACACAGCAGACCACCTGGCGTGTCTCTGGACTCAGTGTCGATGCAGGCCTGACCGACCAATAATGTGCCTGAGCGCGTTCATTGAACGATAGTTCATGAACTCGTTCATATTTTGGGCGAACTTGAACTGAACGTACTGTATTACTGCCTGATGAACGTTACTGTGAACTCGTTCATTCTGGTGTCTGTGAACGGCACGCTCACTCGGTTTAACTTCGTTCAATAGGGGGGTTATTTGTTTATCAACATGGCGGATGCGCCCGCAGAACGCCGTGTTGTTTGACCGGTTGCCATGGTTATATCTGTGTGGTTAATTTGCAGTTGCGGTGTTGTCAGCTTACTATTACATTAAACTGTAATCATTAAACGCGGTTATATGCTATAGACCCTAGAGTATCTGTCGTATAAAGGCTGGGACGAATTTCAAATTATAAATATCTACACTTTATGTTGAAAGTATAGACCGTCGCGATTCCCATTGAAACTAATGGCACAGTGATTATTCTTCAAAACGAGAGCTGTTAAATTGTGAAAAATGAATTAAACTGTAATCAGAAAACGCGGTTATATGCTATAGACCCTAGAATATCTGCGGTATACAGGCTGAGACGAATTTCGAATTATAAATATGTACAATTCATAACGTTAGCTCTCTGGCTCACAGCTCAGCAGACTAGAATGCCTCCTAGAATCATTGCTTGTTGGCCGGAAACGGAAAGGGGGGCTGTTTACGTTTGGTTGTAGTCTTTTTCGCTTTTGTGTGGATGTTGAAATCACCCAGCAGTATTATGTTTGGGGAGAGAGAGGATAGATGGGTGAGAAAATGAGCAAAGTAAATTAAAAATTCACTATTCGGCTCAGGGGGACGGTAGATAGTAGCAATGGTGGTTGGAGTGGGACCGGACAACTCGCAGAGAGTGGATTCAAACGTGCCAGAGACCGGCACAGAGACCGGCGGGACTCTCCACTTCTCGCGGTGAATTATCGCGAGACCTCCTCCTCGACCAGAGCCACGGGGTTGACAGATGTAAACAAACCCGCTAGGAGTGGATTAAATCAGCTGGGAATAGTCATTGGGCTGTTGTCAAGTCTCCGTTAAACAAAGAAAGTCAAGTTTACGGTCGGTGATGAGGTCCTGGAGAAGATGTCCCTTGCTTGTCAGTGAGCGGATGTTGAGTGAGGTGTTGTCGCAGCTGGTGGTGGTGCTAGGCGATCGAGCAAGGTGGGCTAACACGCTGTGGTCGACAGCCCGGTTGGTGGACCGTGGAGGGCGTAGAGAGCTGCACCAGATGAAAATGCCAGGTGAGGCTCAAGCCGGGACAGGACAACACTATTACTAATAGTGCCGAAATATCGTGGAATATTCCAAATGAATGCAATTACACTGTCCGATAAGATCATAAAGGTTTAAAGTTTAAAAGTTTACCGGCGAGCAGCCGGTAAGTTGCGCCAGTGTTCACTCGACCGGAAGGTCGAGTCGCTTCAACCGGAACGTTCACTCGACCGGATGGTCGAATGAACTGAACTAGTTCATTTAAAATTTTGTGAACTGAACTTTGAACTAGTTCCCGTAGAAAGTGAACTTTCCCAACACTGTGCCCGACTGTGAAAATGGTGGAGAGGATTAAAGGCCTACTACGGCCTGTCCACCTTGGGACGAGCTAGACCTTCCAAACATGGCTCAGGCTACTGGGGATGCTGGCCTCAGCAATCACACCACTAGGCCAGCTGCATCTACGCCCTCTGCGCCCTCTCAGAGGTGGTTCAACAGTCTCCACATGGACCCTTGTCCATGTGCCTTAAACATCTCCGCCGGTGGAGGGACAGCCCATTTCTGCTGCATGGTGTTCCTCTCAGCTCTGTCCCAGCGAGGTGAGCGGTGGTTACATACCGCCATCCCACGGTTGGGGGGCGGTATGACAAAAGAGGTCAGTCCAGGGGGTTTGGTGCCCTCAGTCGAGAGGGCACCAGTCTCACAACTCCGGACTGCCTACCTCGCGCTGAAGCACTTCTTGCCTTTTCTCAGGAGCAAGCATGTGCTCGTCCGCACAGGCAACAACTCAGCTGTGTTTCATATTCATCAAGGAGAAACCAGGTCACTGAGTCCCTGAGGAAGCCCAGAGACTATGGGTATGGGCTCATACTCGGTTGGCCTCCTTGAGAGCGATGCACCTCCCAGGCAGAGCAAACTCTGTGGCAGTTCATCTCTCACGGCAGAGGCTACCCCCTGGGGAATGGCGGCTGCACCCACAGGTAGTGCAGATGATTTGGGATTGGTACCGGGAGGACCAGGTAGATCTGTTCACCTCAGAATGCACAACTCATCGTCCCCTATGGTTCTCCTTGGCAGAAACCAGTGCTCCGCTGGGGATAGATGCTCTCGCCAACACCTAACAAAGGGGTCTCCTTTATGCATTCCCTCCTATTCCCCTGATAATGCTCACACTTCACAGGGTGATATTGTCAGGCCACAGGGTCCTCCTAGTGGCCCCAAAGTGGCCTGCGAAGATATGGTTCTCCCCAGATCTCAGTCTGTTGGACGGAGAACCGTGGCAGCTACCAATGAGGATGGACCTCCTGTCTTTTTAGATGCAGGCCGGGGCCGCCTCAACCTTGAAGGTGTATGTGGCGGCCATATCTTTTAAACATGGCCAAACAAGGCCCTGGGCGAGTCACCCATCGAGTCTATGGCAGGGGTGACTTTGAGAAATGCGTCATTGAAAATTGCTTTTCTTTTGGCAATTACAACAGCCAAGTCTGTGGGTGAACTCTCTCCGCTGACTATCTGTCCTACTTGTCTTCGATGGAAGGCAGACGGCTCTGGGGTGACACTGTGGCTGAATATTGCCTTCCTTATCCCCAGCCATGTTAATCGGGCCATAGAACTGGGGGCATTCCATCCTCCTCCGTTCAGTTACCGGCTGGAGGAGAAGGCCAATTTGCTGTGCCCAGCCCGAGCATTGCAGCTGTATATTGAGGCAACGCAGGGCTTTAGGCGCTCAGAGCAGCTGGTTGTCTGCAATGGCGGAAATAACAGGGGACATACACTGTCTAAGCCAAGGTTCTCCCACTGGATTGTTGAGGCAATCAAACAGGCTTATGACGTAGCAGATAAACCTGCCCCCTCAGAGGGTATCTGTCATTCTACCAGGAGGGTTTCCACATCCTAGGTGACAAAATAGGTTGTTTCTCGTGACACTGCTGGTATAAGTCATCCACTTTCTGTACTGCCACTGGCAGTCAGGAAGGACAGAACGTAAGTTACGTATGTAACTATGGTTCTGTGGATTCCTGGATGACTGCCAGTCACACTGGTAGTCACCCAGAAATCTTTTCAGGGTGAGAAGATCCTGAGAGGCCGGGTGTAGGCTGTCACGTGATTTATATAGCCTACGTGTCACTCACATGACCTTTTTGATATAAGGTCTCCTGTGTCGAGCATGACGAGACATATCCACTTTGTGTAAAGCCACTGACAGTCATCCAGAAATTCACAGAAGCATAGTTACATGCATAACTAACGTTAAAGAATATTTTGCCACACCTGGTTCAACGGGAGAGGGAGTTTGATGAATGAGGGCAGAGAGACAGTCATGAAGGAAGGCGTGAACAAGGATGACACGGAGGCTGATTTGAACGCGGAGGCGGACGGAGAAGAACGCACCAAATTTTGAATGAACATTGACCGCGAGTGGACTTGTCGGTTGTCTGGAACGGCACAACTCACGACTCCTCCCACCACGATCGAAACTCCCGGTGAACAGCTCTTCTGCCTTAACAAACTCTTGTCCGCTCAGTGGAGCAGTTTCAGATAGTGTTTGCACAACAAGAAATAGGTTGTCGATATTTATAGGAACGGTCTGTTATCAAAGCCTGGGGACTGAGTATATGGCATGGTGTGGTAGGCAGGGACTGGTAGCCTTGCTTACAGACTTGCAGACATGTCCACTTCCCCCATAGTGTATTGCAGTTTAACTTGGCCTCTCCAACCAATCCTAAACTCTTCACGATGGCCAGTCCCACTCATCTTTGTTACCTGTGCATTCACTACCCACAATGCAAATGTTTCCCTTTAAGAATTTCGTTCACCCATTGTCTCACTTAATGTATCTTTGGTAACTTTGCTTCCTGTACTTTCCCATGATCATGCTCTGATATTAAATCAAATATTTCGCTGGCCGATGTGTCCTAAAAATAAGTTTCTCTTCATCAATCACAAACATAGGCAACGGCAGCATTCAAATGCAGTTACATAGGGGTAAACCTCAGACCTTGGAGGATGCTGCTAACCTTACCTCTGAGTTGGAGAACATTAAGGCCTTAGAAAGGGGCCTTTGGGGTATCTGGCCTTTAAAGGGGCAGATGCTTACCCATGTGAAGGAAGGACCTTGAGGGTTGGTCTCGGACTGTTATAAGAAGGAAACATCTGCGGACACGAATGCAAGCTTTTAGTTGACATAGGAGCTCAAGCATCTCTCCTTAGTAGCTCAATGTGGTCGACCAGTGCCAGTGGCTACTGGCAGGTTGAGGTCGACCCTTACCACCGTTAGAAGACCGCTTTCTGCAAAAAGTGGGGCCTATTTGAATGTAGCGCCATACCATTTGGCCTCTCTAATCGTACACAGCTCTTTGCTAGCGAGTTATTTTTATTGCGTTGCTGTACAATGTTGAACAAAGCGTATTTTTCACTTACAATGCAATCTTGGGTATAAAGTCACAACAAACAGGTGTGTATGATGTTGGTGCATGCAATCACTTCGTAGGGAAATAAAGAACACTCCTACTCTGGCAGAAGGGTTTCTCAGCCTTCCTGCTAGCAATTGCATCAGCAAAGCGTGTGGGGGAGCTCCACGCCCTGTCTGTGAGCCAGGTTTGTGTGTGCTGGAACGCTGATGGTTCAGGGGTGAGTCTGTGGCCGAACCCCTCATTTTTAACCAAGTGTATTTGCATCACGCTGGCGGCATATAATCCCACACGCCTACCAGGCGATGTAGATGAAAGGGCAACACTACTCTGCCCAGTGCAGGCGCTGAGATGGTATATGGAGGCAACATCTGGCTTTTGCCAGTCTCTTTGTCTGCTACAGCTGACAGAGGAGGGGCCACGCCGCGTCCAAACAGAGCTGTCCAAATGGATGGTGGAAGCCATCTCTGAGACATACAGGACCAAGGGCCTGCCCATGCCCTTTAAGGTCAAATGCCATTCCACCAGGAGTGTCTCCGCATTCTGGGAGGCTTTGAGGGGTGTACCCCTAGAGGACACCCCTCAGACCTTGGCTTCGCCATGCACATTTGCCAGGTTCTACAGGGTCAATGTTGCTGCTCTCCACACTGTGGCGGCAGATGTGGCCCGGCAGCAGGCTGCCGGGCCTAGCCCGGCAGCCTGCTGACAATGAGGTGGGTGCAGGATTCGTTGTGACTTCGTTGGAATAAATCATCCAGTGCTGAAGACCTGCCTCTGGCAGTCAGTAGGAATGAAATAGAGTTACGAATGTAACCACGGTTTTATGAATTCCGGATGACTGCCAGAGTCACTCAGAATCCGGGCGAGAAGATTCTGAAGGGACAAACTTCAGGATGACATGTCTTTCCTTCCAGGCCCTGGTCTCGCACTGCTTTCCTATAAACATACAGGGATTATTAATATGGACATGTAGCTGGTGGCAATAGCATTATTACATATTGAATTGTACAATCTGGTCCCTCACTCCCTTAAAACTTTAGTGGCAAATCTGATGCTTCAGATCAGGTTTCATCGTGCTCATTAACGCCATATCATGAATATGATTGAAACAGATAGACTGAGATATCCGCATGTGAACACCGGGACACACATCCTGAATATTGACAGAACTACCCAGATCAGACGGATGTTTGATTGGCAGACTCTCTCAAAACATTGAGCATATATTTATGAACATCGTCAAATAGCGATTTTTTAACATGAGTTCAACATTCAACGTTCAACAGTCCTTTGCATGTGCAAAAAACGGACACCAACACATTTCAGAATATTTACAGGCTTATTTGCAAAATATACTTACATTTGAAATGGTCATTTCCGGCGGAAGATGCCATCCTGCTTTGGAAATCTTGCTGAGTTCACAAGGTATCCTGGGTAGTTTGTGATACTCCCTTAGCTGCAAGTGAGGTACCAAGCTAGCTAGCTGGCAAGGGAATTTTAAGGGAAAATAGGCACTCCTTATGGATCCCTAAGTATTGAAACACCCTACCCCTCCGCGGGAATGCGCAAATTCTAGGGTTAGGCCTCAAATCTAGGGCCAAGGGGAGTAATGGGACAGGGCCTTACAGTGACCCCTACAACCTGGAAGCGCTTACCCACTCCAAGCCATCCCTGCAAACAGGGCACCTCTTGAAGGAAGATCGCAACAACCACAGGAGATGGAAGCAAGTCCAGTGCATGTCAGATATATTCTGGAAACAATGGCTGCCACTGCAAATTGCGGTTTAACGCCTACCATTATCTGGGAAACAAATATAGTGTGGATTCAGGCCATCCCATACAACGAGCATCGCACAGGGTTGGCCTGGCATATCCTGTCATTCCCATTGCGTCTTCTCCAAAAGTACCTTCATCATTACTATTGCAGTTTCAAGAGCTCACAGTCAACGCTGCACATTCTTTGCTCCCAAGCAATAAATGTGAACTCAATCAGATGAACAGTTTTCGAGTCAATCCAAGAACAGATAGACAAACATACGTAGCCTACTTCTTTTATTGGTAGATTAGATAGTAAGATGTTTTTTCAACATGCATTATCGCCTTCTCCGGAATTGCAATATCACACTGAAAACTGACATATTCTCACCTCACAGGTTTTTTAATGCATCCAGATTTCCGGAAACATAAACGCTTGACTCTTTAGAGAATGACCATGGGCCGGATTAGGATCTTTGCAACCAAGTTTAATTGTTCTGAATGGGTTTTGGGATCTTTCCAAATCTGAGCAGCTCTTGCTCAAGTACCGCATTTGTAATGAACAAAGGAAATGATCAGAGCTCTATTCATGCGGGACGCAGACGCCAGTTTATTGTAGCTTCTCCCCGACAGCAAGCAACACCGCTTTGTAAAAACGTGTTAATGCAGAGGAATTTACTAATCGGTTCTCAAGGAGGTTGAAGAAAGGTCAGAAAATAAAAGTATATTTTCCACCAAACATTCTTCTACCCAAATCATCCCTCTCACCAGTATCCCAGCAGGCAGAGAGAGAGAGATTAATTATACATGGTTCATTGGGGGAATTGCTCTTTTGCTTTAAATCATCTGACAGCTGTGTTTCCTGACCCAAGCGGCCTAAATATCATCAAATGTGCATGCAGTCAACTTTCAGGAAGAGTCAGGCAACATTAGTTAAGGGTGGGTTGGTACCAAGCGGCTGTAATTAAGGCATGGCCACAGCATTTGGCTGTGCACAAATACCACAAATCCTAAGGGTTTGATGTGTTGTTTTAGACTTGGTTACGGTTATTGTGTGTGTGTGTGTGTGTGTGTGTGTGTGTGTGTGTGTGTGTGTGTGTGTGTGTGTGTGTGTGTGAGTGTGTGTGTGTGTGTGTGTGTGTGTGTGTGTGCGTGCGTGCGTGCGTGCGTGCGTGCGTGCGTGCGTGCGTGCGTGCGTGCGTGCGTGTGTGTGTGTGTGTGTGTGTGTCGCATTTATGATGTCACAAAGGTATCCCTTGTATCCCACAAAGGAGGCCAAAACGCACAACACAGACTAGGATTGTAGCAGTTTGAATCTTCTTTCGATGGGAAAGGAGCCGACGCTGGGGGATGCAGGAGGTCAGCCGGGTCGGAGGAGGAACCAGGGAGGTGGCGTGGAGCAGGAACAGCGCCGCGGTGGTGAGATGGTCTGGGCAGGAGCAGAGGGTTAGAACCCGACGACCTTGAATACAGGAACATAGATGCATCGACGATCGGGCGATGAGTGACAGAGAAGCCGGACTCCGCTACACAGTTAACAGGAAAGATGAAAAGACAGACATACACACAGGGTGATCCTATCCCTTTGTACCACACAGGGTGATGCTAGCCCTTTGTACCACACAGGGTGATGCTAGCCCTTTGTACCACACAGGGTGATGCTAGCCCTTTGTACCACACAGGGTGATCCTAGCCATTTGTACCACAAACACACAGGGTGATCCTAGCCATTTGTACCACACAGGGTGATGCTAGCCCTCCATACACAGGCCGAGATGCGTGGAGGGAGAGAGAGAGACTGGAACTCATTTCTTGTCAGTGTCCGAAATATTATTAGTTTCCAAGTTTGAGAGATACAGAAAGAAAGATTTATATATACACCCTGAACAAAGTTCAAACCCAGGGCAGGCCACACTGGGCCTGCTGCACAAACCCTTTGTACTGCTGTTCTTCATGGTTCCTTTTTTTCTTTTTTGTTCCATTCTTTTCTCAAATAACTCATTTTTTGTAAAAAACAAATGAGGGGGAGTTAGAGTGGCCACTATAACTTATTTGACGCCACTCTCTGCAATACTGAACAGGCTGCACTGTAATCAGAGAAATTCGTTTTGGTATTCCATTAGGCATGCCCCCATGGGAGACATCTGTTAGCAGTGTTGGCTAATGGCTATCCCTGATGATAGCCGAGCTCATTTGTCTGAGTTCGACGCTCTGAATGATTCTCCTTCATTGCAGGCTGGACAAAGATTTGGCAGAGGGTTGTCAGCTCACTTTTTCTGATAACACACCTGGGAGAGTGGTTTGGAAATGTATGTCTCTGCTGCGAAGTAAGAGATCAACGATAGACACACAGTGACTTCCCAGTGCTGTGCTGCGGTTTTTTTCCAGACTCGATTTAAACTTTATTTCCCAAGGGTCGCCTTAACAGACCATGGGTCACTACTGTCTCACACACACACACACACGCACACGCATTACCTCTGCCTCTCTGTAACTCAGCCAGCTTCAGGCTATTATGAGGACGCACGTGCTGCGTGCATGTGTTGTCGGCAGGACCGCCTCGTGCTGAAGCCTGGGGGGCTGCAGGCGTACCGGATCTCAGCTGACCGGGTTTCACCTTACCTCTGCACTTTCCTCCAACGTTTTTCTGGGTGATTTCCATTCCTCCCTCCCGCCTCAACCTTTCATCAGAAGTAATTGACATTTGAGCCTCGCAGCTCTGCGTCAGGGGACCCAGGCAACGCCTGCAAGTGCACTCAAAGACACACACATACTATACATACACACATGCACACGTACACCAACCCACACACACGCACACTCACCCCCACACCCACATCCACAAGTTATTTTGGCTTTAGGATGTACCATTTCTCTTTTTCAGCTTTCCGTTGCATCAACAACCTCAACCGCGAGGTAACTTCCACTTTGCAACATGCTGAGCTTTCAACAATGCGGTGGGCGCAGCGAAGAACTTTCCACCGACTTGATCTGAGAACGTGTGTTGAGCCTTGCACCCAGTTGTGTGTGTTGTCGCCATTGATGCTGCTAACACAAAAGAGCCATTACCAAACCGAGGGAGCTTCATCTCTCTTTCTCTCAAGCTCTTTCGCTCTCTCCATCTCCCTCTCTTGAAACACACCAACGCTGTACTAAGCCGGCCTTATTCTCTGACATGAGACTCACAGCCGCCAACATCACAAAGCTGCCAAAGCTTGTGTGAGCTCCCTCCTCTCCCAACCACCACCGGCACTTTAGTTACCCACCCGTCGATGGCTGACGACGGGTGGGGGGATTCTGACTAGCCTTTGCTGCGCCACGGGCTACCGCTACCCCGAGTGTCAAAGTGGAAACATTAACATCGATTTGCAGGAAAAGAAAGAAAGAGGTCTTCAAATTCTGCTTGGTCACTCTCCCAAGTCCTCCGTCCCCCGGCTGCAGAGCAGGACGCAAGCACGACCCGTCTGCCCAAAGGCCCTGTGAGGGGCTGCGGCTGTGATCCCAGGCCTTTCTGTTCTGCTCCCCCTTTCATCCTCCCAGTGGGGGGGTGGGGGGGTGCACATGGCCCTGATGGTGTCATCAAACGTTGCCTCACTCTGAAATTCTTTATATCATGTCACCGGCAACTACCTCTGTCTGTCTGTCTGTCTGTCTGTCTGTCTGTCTGTCTGTCTGTCTGTCTGTCTGTCTGTCTGTCTGTCTGTCTGTCTGTCTGTCTGTCTGTCTGTCTGTCATACAATTCTCAGTATCACGCTTGGTCTTTTCTTTTCAAAAAGCGCATAATATAATGTGAATCCTGTGCACGTGTGAGTGTGTGCCTCGCGCCTGCAGGATCAAGGGCGCACAGCTAACTAGACTCCAGAGAGAGACATGTTGTCTGTGGTCCAAAATAACTACCTTGTGTGTGTGTGTGTGTGTGTGTGTGCGCGCGTGTGTGTGTGTGTGTGTGTGTGTGTGTGTGTGTGTGTGTGTGTGTGTGTGTGTGTGTGTGTGTGTGTGTGTGTGTGTGTGTGTGTGTGTGTGTGTGGGACTTTGGATCCGACATTACATTTTGTAATATTTATCCAACAATTTGTAAACAATGCAAACGGTAAGCACTCTCTTAAATTCATTTTCATGAAAATAAAAAACGTTATACAATTACATCCATAAATCTAGCAGACACGCAGCGTCTGTGAGGGACACCGATATTTTGGCTTGTCAAAGGCAAAAAAAAAAAACCTAAGCGAGCGTGGACTCTCCAGACGGAGGTCGACACCGTATTCTGCTTTCCTTCCATGCGGATCGCTGCACAAATAACCACAGTAGCAAGCTGTACGCCATCCAATGTATTTGTATATTTTGTTATGGTAGTAAATCAATTTGCGAGGCCAGGGCGAACACGACACTGTGTCTGACATTTCTCCGTCTTGAGATTTGTGATCCCCAAAAACTACAATTGTGTGTGTGTGTGTGTGTGTGTGTGTGTGTGTGTGTGTGTGTGTGTGTGTGTGTGTGTGTGTGTGTGTGTGTGTGTGTGTGTGTGTGTGTGTGTGTGTGTGTGTGTGTGTGCGTGCGTGCGTGCGTGCGTGCGTGCGTGCGTGCGTGCGTGCGTGCGTGCGTGCGTGTGTGTGTGTGCAGTTGAAACTTGAAAATAGTTGAAAATAAGCCTACATCAGCCGTTATGTGTGCACTGCTTAAATGTTTAGTCATCGTTTCCGATTGCAAAGACCGTGTAGTGAAGCCTCAACTTCAGCCAGTCTGCCTCTGGCTCCGAACCTCCTTCACACTTCTGTTATACTAAACACGTCAGACTCACCAACCAACCGACCAATCAAGATCATTCACCCACTCCCTTTCCTCGATAACAGCTCACTTGTTTGCCACGAGTTCCCGGCTTATTTTAGCACTGATTCAGTGTCGGCACGTTGGCCTCAGTCGCTGCAGAGAAAATAACACCTGCTAATTGCTTCGTGAATGCACCCTGTACATCTGTAACTTAACAATGTTGGCCGTGTCAACCGTGCAAGGTGGCAATGACGTGTTCAATTAAGGGCGATCGGGAACAATTTAACCACCAAGCCTTCAAATGCTTTACTCCCCAAGAGGATTTTCTTGAGGGTCGGGTGTATTCGATATATTTGTTAGGCGCAGGCCTATTATATCAGCCGTTATATGGAATGCTGTAAAATACACATATATTTCTCGAAAAAATCGAATAATTTTCCTCCTTAAGGGTTACAGACACAGTAGGGTTGCTATTTAGAATCATATCAGCTGACACCGTTTGTTTTGTGACATCTGGTTTCTGTCTGTCTGTCTGTCTGTCTGTCTGTCTGTCTGTCTGTCTGTGTGTGTGTGTCTCTCTCTCTCTCTCTCTCTCTCTCTCTCTCTCTCTCTCTCTCTCTCTCTCTCTCTCTCTCTCTCTCTCTCTCTTTGTATGTATGTATCTATGTATGTATGAATGTAGTGTTAATGTACAGGCCTTCTCAGATTGATATTCTGGGGTCTCACAACAACAACATCAAATACCACATCTTGGGTTGTATTGCAGGCAAACACATAGTATTTGATAACTAATCTGTGAGTCACAAAGGCCTTCACCTTTATCAATCGTTTCACCAAGTAACGTCTAAACTACTAATATGTTATGATAAAAAGATTACCACACATATACTCTCGTGTAGACCTCATAGAACCAACACATAGCCTACATTATATTCCCTGGAAAACGTTTACAATTTAAAGACTTTTTTTTTTTGGGCAAATCATTTGTATTTGTATTACTATTGAACACTCTTGGTATCTAATTCCAGCATAAAGGGGAACATAAAATAGGGATAGAAAATGCATAATTTTTCATTGAAATAAATCAGCCCAGCAATTATTTATTACCATTTTCCGCGCCTTACATGCTAATGCACAACAAGGGCATGCAAGAGGCCACATTTGTGACAAAGTAATAACAAACACATTCCACAGTTGATTGCTATATTTGTAGACGCTTTTATGGAAGGTGACTTGACAGTGATTTGAAATGCAAGTCATTAGGGTGCAAGTGAGGCATCTCAAGCAACTTGCTTGAGGAAGTCTACACTGCGGATATTGTGAATATATACTCACTACACAATAACCTATCCAGTTCACAATCCTGCCTACAATACACTAGTTAGGTAGTGTAAGGTAGGTAGTGTTAATGTACAGGCCTTCTCAGATTAATATTCTGGGGTCTCACAACAACATCAAATAACACATCTTGGGTTGTATTGCAGGCAAATACATAGTATATGTGCTGATAACTTATCTGTGAGTCACAAAGGCCTCCACCATTATCAATCGTTTCACCAAGTAACGTCTAAACTACTAATCTGTAATGTCAGAAAGGCCTACATATCGATCCATGGTGTCACCAATTCCTGTCCCAACTACTAATCTGTGATGTCCCTCAACATTGCGATCAATCCTTTCACCGAGTCCTGTCCGAACTACTGAACTGATGTCAGGAAGGTTTCCGCCTCGATCCATCGTTCCACCAAATCCTGTTTTACCTTCTAATCTGTGACGTCACCAAGGGCTACAGCGCTATCATCTCACCAAGACCTGCCTGAACTTCTAATCTTGGTTGTCACAAAGGGCTACAGCGCCATTATTTTTTCCTGTCTATGATATCAATATTGCAATGCAACGGTCAACAATGTGCAGTAAACAAGTATGCAGTTGTACTGCGTTCTTATACTAAAGCCAAAACATTCAGAGGGACCCAACAGAAGCAACATTTGTATGCATCTAATTGAAGAGAACTATTCTCTCCCTTCAAGCCTTCCCATTACCCAGAAAGACATGATGAGCTGGCTAGCTTTACAAATAGGTCTTCCTTGCCTTGTGGAAGACTCAGTTCATGCACAATGAATGCACAAGAAGCCGCTAGGTAGGTAGACGGTATGGCATCCAATAATTTCATTCGGCCATATTTAATTATTCGACAGGCCTGTTACAGGGCTGCAAAGGCACAGATACAGGATTTAAGTATTGATTACATGCATGTGTTGTTGTTTTGTGTTATTTATTTACAGTCTAATGAAAGCAAATCCATAGTAAATCATTTGATGGACCAACGTAGAAAATAAAGTTTAGGAAATAAAGTTAATTTGAAAAAGTATGACCCTCATTATGACTCCCACCATTGCAGGAACTTCTAATACTAATAATAATAATTTGGATGTACAGTAAAATAAAGTACTGGTGTGTGGGGTGATGTAATACTCTTTTCCTGCTTTGGGAATTACAGCCATGTCATAAAAGTGCACAGACATTTCAAGTTGTTTTAATTGGATAACTAACTTGTGTTGCACTCTCAGCAGTAACCACACTTCCTGTACTTAGCAACTTAGCAAATGATGAAATTATAATGAAATCAATTGTGTGTGTGTGTGTGTGTGTGTGTGTGTGTGTGTGTGTGTGTGTGTGTGTGTGTGTGTGTGTGTGTGTGTGTGTGTGTGTGTGTGTGTGTGTGTGTGTGTGTGTGTGTGTGTGTGTGTGTGTTGGTATGTTGTTCTGCAAAGTGCTTTACTGCTGTATTTTTTTTCAAATGCATTTGGACTTTTGGACTTTTAATTTCCATACTTTACATTTTGAATAGGTTCAAATATTCTTTGACATCCCATCACTTCTTCTCGCATCCAACAGCCAGGTTGTTTGGCTTACTTCCTATTTCATCAACCTCTCGCTACGCCCACTGACTCGACTGCTGTTTTTTGGGTCCTTCACTTGACAAAAGCAACGTTAATGAGTGCGGATGCTGTCCACCCGCACTCAAGAACAAGTCTTTCTGTGGCTTCATTACTTCAAGCCTCAGGGAAAGCTTTCATTTGAGCAAACTGGATGGGCGTCATCGGCTGCAACACAAAGCAATAAAAATTATAAACGTGTTTCCTCCTCTCTGACTCAAGGTCCTGTGCCGTACGAAAAGGGACGCCACGGGGGTGAAGGAGTTGTGAAGAAGAATATAGACACAGAGCCAGTAATAATGGGAGTTCATTCGGTCTTATGGCGTCCTCCAAAAAAACGTACCTTTGACGCTCAAACATTTCAAGTCACATTTCAAGCCAATTACTCTCAGTATGGAATATCGCGTGTGTGTGCTCCCACTCCTGATATATCCTTTGTGTTCCTATCGCATTGAACTTATTGTTCATCGCTCTCCTGTTTACTTTAATCACATATCCCTGTTGGTTTCCTCACCTTTCTTTTCCCTGTTATCTTTTTCTCCTCAATTCCATGGCATAACGTTCCCCTTTTACCTGCCTTGCATTATTTCATCATTACTTTATAACGGGTGGGGCAGTAACTCAGGTGGTAGAGTGGGTTGACTTGAAACCGGAAGGTTGCTCGTTTGATCCCCCGGCTCCTCCGAGCAGAGTGTCCCCGAGCAAGACGCCTCACCCTGACTGCCTCTGAGGAGCTGGCAGTCGCCCTGTGCAGTGAACTCCGCCGTCGGTGTGTGAACGTGTGAATGAATGGTTTGCAAGGCACTTACAACCACAAGCAAAAATCCCCTAAATGTACATGTACTTTACCTCTTTGTTTTTCCTTCCTTGTCGCAGATTTTTTCTTTTGTCTTTGTCGCAGTCTGGAAGGGTGCCACACGGTAGAGCGAACCGCATCTCCTCTTCCCGTGATCCTGCCACTAATCAGGTGCTAAAGCAACAGCACCCACCCCGCCACCCATGTCCGCTCCTCCCGCCTCACCCATCCTCGTCCAAGACGCGGGCGGAGGCGCTTTGGTTTATTTTGTTCTTCTTTTTTTTTTGGGGGGCCCTGCTCGTGTTAATTATGCAACCCAATTACACCATCACAGGGCTGACGCAGGGAGCCTAAATTAAAAGTGATTGGCTTCATTACGGTCGCCCGGGTGCTGTGCGAGACGCATTCAGGGAGGCCTATTTAAAGCTACTTCCCCCGGTGGAAAACATTCATTACGTTGAGGGTGGGGGGTGTGGGGGGGATTTATTTTTTTCGTCATCTCCTTCTCATTTTACATATTTTTGCTCCATCCGAGGGGAATGTCATTAGATTAGATTGTGTGAACTGTTACCGCATAGACGGCAAATATATTCAGCACCGCAAATTGAATTTTTCGCTCATTTCCATTTGGATGCCAACAGAAGGTTGGATAAACCCGTAAGACACAATCCTACGTGCCGGTCCGGGCCTATGGCCATGTTCACTGCATTCCTGTTGTGGTGCTAGTTGTTTTGCAGCCTAACCCCGGGCATATGATGACTTGCTTGAAGGCAGCTGCCTCTTTCCTTGTTTCACAACAGAAAATGTATTTTCCCTCCCTTCCTGCCTTTCTGTTGGGTTACACTCATGATGTACATACACTGCCGTCTCTCCTTCCTGGCAATGTTTGATTGTTGTACAAGTTGGAACATAACAAGGAGTGGTTTCATGTGTCTCAGTCCAGTAGATCTCTTTATTGCAGTCTCAAAAGACAAGAAAAACAGTAAATGAAAACCCTCAAGCGTGCAAAATACTATTCATAAACTCTTGATGGAAAATTGTAAACGTTCGAAAAATGAAGCTGTTGGGCAAAGAGGGAATTTTGAAAATATATGTTCAACATAATTTAAAATGGTGTTGACAATCTACTCTTTGTCTTCCTTCCTGTTTGTGTTTCTCTTGCACACAAACAACAACCGTGTGAGCATTAACCAAATCAAAACTTTACTGTTGCTGTACGTTTACTATGTTGACTGTATTGTGGCAAAGCATGAAAAATCCAATCACTCAAGACAAAAACAACATTCATTTTTTATTGAATTTGAAATATGTTTAACCTAAAATAAACAAGGGCCTGTTTGACAGATGGATTGACGACACTCCCTCTACATCTGGCACCACACAAACACAGAATATTCAATGTTTTTCTGGCGGTGGATTTTCGAAACAGAGCAGCCTTCAGCAGAGCTCATGCCTGCCAGTCAATTCAAGCGACCTAAAACTAGGTCAAGACATGTCGAAAGTTCAAATGCGGTATAGGACTCGGCTTCTTTCCAGCCTGGCTTGTTATCCTCCATGTGACTACAAGGGCCAACAATACACTGGCTTCCTTTCTGGAAGCAAGGGGATTTGTACACCAATCTGACACAGGCAGAGACTTTTTGCAACTCGGAACTTTAAGGCTTTCTTACTCATATATGTGCTACATTACATCACTTGTTTTTGTTAGTCTTTAGTTAGTCTTCTGAACTTCGGCCATAGTAGGCCTACCTCATTTAAGACAGAGATGTAACATGCAGTGTAAGCTTCCCTGGTGGAAATGAAGTGCACTGAAGTGTTAGACTCGCTAGCCCCGCCCATTTTGTCGGCGATTTGAGTTCGACCTGCACAAGGGTCTGGAGAAGAGCAATACAATACACAGCACACTTTCCGATACGTTTTTGTGGGAGCCAATCACCAAGATGGCTTTTCCCCTCCGCGCGCTATTGGCTGGTTTAACACAATGACGACAGGGAAGCGACGGCAAGCAGCCAATGGCGTACTGACGTAGTCAGTTGAACTAGGCCCGTTGATCACGCCTCTTGTGCTGAAGAAAATTAGCAGCTTCCCCAGACCAACGTGCAATCTACGATTGAGCTTGGTCTGGCAATAGCCAGACTACTGAAGTGCATCAAAAATATATTTCCAAAGTACGTATATTTTTTTCTGAAATATACTTCTTGTTAAGTATATTTTAGGTAGACTTTTGAAAAAGTATACTTCTTCTGAGATCCATTTAAGTTCAATGTAAGTGTACTTGAAATAAATGTACCAACGCTAATCTACTTAAAGTCTTGTTTCAGTATACATCTTAAAAGTATACTTAACTGATATTTTCAAAGTTTATTTATAATTTATTTCAGAATAAGCTTATTTCTGCCTGGATTTCATTAAGGTCAATTGTAATATACTGAAAATAAGTATATTACCGCTGTAGTATTTGAACTAAGCTTTCAGTATGCATCTTAAAGTACACTTAACTAATCGTTTTCACAAGTTTATTGAGAATATATTTCCGATAAAGTGTATTTCGTTCAGGATGTCTTCAAGCTCAACTTAAGCGTATTGAAAATAAGTATACTACTGCTGTAATATTTGCAGTACGATTTCAACGCCGACGGGGCCGGGGTTAACACAGTACTTGGAGGACTGGGAGGGTTATGGCCCTGAGGAACGTAGCTGGCAGCGCCGCAGCAACATCTTTGATGCATCCTTGGTCCGAGATTTCCATGAGGAGCACCCTGATAGACCTGGTGGGTCGCCTGGAGGCGCCCATTGAGGGGAGGGGGGGGGGGTACTGTTACGCTCAGCTCTGTCTCCCCCTCTTGGGTAAGAGGGGGAGACAGAGCTGAGCCTTCTTCCTCGCCAGAACGTTGTTTCAACTACAGTGGTAAGATACCAGTCTTGGCACTAGTGAATGTTTGGATAGCAAGATACCTTCTGTGTTTATTCCGTGTTAAATCTCCGTGTTCTCCTTGCCCCAGAATCACCAACCCCGTGCCTGCCTGCCGTCCACCCCGTGTGCTCATCTGCCTGCCTGGAGTCCGTCCTTGCCTGTCCATCTCCTGTTGTTCCCTGCTCTCATCCTCCATGCAATAGACCTCCAGTTTAATTCAACATCCATTGTCTGAGCTGGGGTTCTTCTCGTTTCGATCATAACACCTGAAAGACATTTCTGATGCAGAAGCAACATATTCAAAGTGAAATGTAAAGAAATTTACCATGACACTTAGGATATAGTATTTATATATTTCACATACACTTATATAATGCTGAAACAACACTTTAAAAACACTTGGAATATGTTCAATGTGCAGTAGATACGCCAAATCGAGTGAACTAATAACACACTTGAAATGTAGTCATTTTATGTTTGCACAACATTACAAGTACTTCTTCAATGCGCTTGAAATATTATATACATTTATTCTAAAGACCTTAAATAGCTTGAAATTGAATGCTTGAAATATGTAGTTAGTATGATTTGCATAAACGTAAATACTCAAACAACACTATAAACACACTTGGAATATGTTCAATTTGCAGTAAATATGCCAAATTGAGCGAAGTAGTAACACACTTGAAATGTGGTCATTTTACATTTGCAATATACTCCAACATCATTACAAGTACTTCTTCAATGCACTTGAAATATTATCTAAACAAAATCTTATGACCTTAAATAGCTTATTATAGTGCATTTCTAACATAATATTAGCACTTTTTAAGATAACTTGAAGTGTACTTAGTATGTGCGAAGTACACTTAGAGTTTTTTTTTATTTTAGCACATTTTTAGTATGAAGTATACAGAAAGTATGGAGACAGTAGTACTTTTGTATTTCAACTTAAATGCACTAAATATACTTAAAATTGCGCGAAAATGTCACACTTAAAAAATATATGGGCTCTTAGTGGTGCTGTAAGTACATTAAGTATACTGAGATTAATTATCTTAAGTACGTTTAATTTTCACCAGGGTACATCAACACGAGCTGTCAGCGTCTGCGGTGCCACGGTTTTCCTAAGAAGATCAGCCTTGAAGGCCAAACATAGCGTTGACACTACTTGGGCATAACAGACAGCTCGGATTCTGAAGCAATTTCAACTTTGACCCCGGCTGGCACTGACCTCCTATAGCGTATCCAGTCAGATGACAGCTTGGTTTAATGTTATAAAACCAACAGAATCTAAACGGTATCGGTAAACCTAAATATGTGTTTAAGGAGTTCAAAGTGCTAAACTGCCCTCGGTTGGCTGGCGTCGGGAACATTGCCGGCCCACAGAAAGATTGGATGCCCATCACGAACAAGCTACCACAGGGACTATTGCAGATTGTGCTGGAACCCAAGTCATTCAAAGGATGATGCAATGGTGCATGACCGCGTTTATGATGACTCCTTAAATCCAGTGTTTTTCTCTCGAGTGCCCTGCGCAAAACAAATATCTGCACACAAGACAAAACCTGAACATTTTCTACCATTCATGTTTCTTCTGACGGGGCTGTGAATGGTGAAACACATGAGTTGAACTGTAAGTAAAATAAAAAAAACTAATTAAACATGCTTGTATTAATTATACCCTGTTGTGACGTCCCCTAACCATCCAACTGATTAAGAACTACAGATAAAACCATGCTCAATGCTGTCCAGCCAATGAGTTATTAATTGGTTAAACTGTGAATAAGTTATGCTCTGTGCTTTATGTCAACATGCTGTTTTTGCGACGGTATCCTGGGTCAGTCCAAAAGGTTAGTCAAGTGGATAGAAGTATATATGCTATGCTAGCAGCACTTATGGGCCCAATGCCAAAGCCACCCCTCATGACTAAGGACTAAGGCCCCGTTTACACGAGGACGCTTGTGGGTGAAAACAACGAAATATTTTATCGGAAGTGCCTTTCGTTTAGACGGTGACGGCGTTTTTAGGGCATGAAAATGCATAAATCTGAAACCACCCTCCAGAGTGGAAAAGTTGAATACGCTCCGCCGTAGCGTTTCCGTCTACACTGCCAAGACGCAAAACACTGCTCAGATCTGCTCACGTCGCGTACGCGTTTACGTCACATACATGTGGCAGTACAAGGAAATAAACAAACATGTCAGATTATTTCCATGCGTCTGACCTTCAAGCTGCTCTGGCAGCTCTAACAAGCGTACATGAGTCTTTCCACGAAATGTACAGGATATGTACAGATAGTGTTACTGAACAGAGAAGGATCTTTTTAGTTTTTGTGGCACGGATAAGAGAAGAAGGAAGATTCTACTCATGCGGTGTTGTGGGATAGTGTATCACAGCACCACCTAGCTGCCTGGCATGCATACCCAATCGAATTCCACACACTTTTGCGTCACCGTATGCACGCAGATTTCCTCCCGAAAACGCTCGTCTAAACGCGGAATAACAAGTGAAGACGCGACGCCACTTTTGCGTCTTCTGGTCAGACCGTCATCGTGTAAACGTAGCCTAAGGACTCACAGACTTAATTGATCTCAGGTGCAAATTAACTTAAGTGAGTGAGTGTGTGAGGCCACATGCGCTCAGATAGGTATGTATTGGGACAGCACTTCATGAGAGCACATGTTACCATGGCAACTTTTAATGACAAAGATGTTGCTGACACGGCTTTGGAATTTTCATTTTTAGTTTTTTGTTTTGTAAATGCAAAGAAAACAATCGTCTACAGCAATTTGCTGAAATTAGAACATTTAATTTTTACTTTTGAATAATTCAGTACAAAGGATAAATAATTTAGGTAATATATAGGCCTACACATACTAATCATAAGTCAGAACGGGCTACATTATATAAGGTATAAGTGGTAATATGAAGAGCCGTTCGGGAGCTGAAAGAGCCGGCTCTTGTTGGTGAGCTGATCCAAATGATCTGTCTCACTAAAAAGTGCCGAAATTCCCATCTGGTCGCACATCATGACTGTGCCCCATCTCACACTACCAACACCGTAGTGAAATTCGCAGATGACACAACTGTGGTGGGTCTGATCACCAAAGGTGATGAGGCCAATTACAGAGAGGAGGTTCAAAGGCTGACAGAGTGGTGCTCAGAGAACAAACTGAGCCTCAACATCAAAAAAACTAAATAACTGATCATTGATTACAGGAAGAAGAAGGACACACACACACCACTACACATCAACGGGGAGACGGTGGAGAGGGTGTCCAGCTTCAAATTCTTGGGCATACACATCTCAGAGAACTTATCATGGGCAATAAACACAACAGCAATAGTTAAGAAAGCACAGCAGCGGCTATACTTTTTCCGCACACTCAGGAAAGTCAATCTCTCACAACAGCACCTAAGGTCCTTCTAGCGCTGCTCCATCGAGAGTGTGCTCACCTACGGAATCCTGTCGTGGTACGGTAGCAGTTCTGCTGCAGACAGGAAGTCACTGCAGAGGATTATTAAAACCGCCCAAAACATCATCAACCAACAGCTACCTACCATGGACACCATCTTCAACTCCCGATGCTTGCAGAAGACACACAACATTATGAAAGACTCATACCACCCTGCCAACTCTCTGTTTGAACTGCTGCCCTCAGGGAAACGTTACAGGTCCATCAGAACACGCACCACAAGATTCATAAACAGTTTCTATCCCAAAGCAGTCACCATACTTAACTCTGACCTGAAAATAAATCCACTAGTTCCGACAGTATTAATCCGTGACGTCCACATGTAATGCAATGCTCAGCACTTTACATATTTGTACTACTATTTTAAGGCATACTATTTTTTTATTTTTTTACTATTTTTTAGGCATACAATGGCACTAAGTTAACTGTATAGTGTATGACGACATGAATGTAGTGAGTGAACGAAATGTTGAATGTATTTTCTTTATTTATTTATTATTTATTATGTTACCTTTTTAAATGAGACCAGTACGTGAGTGCACTGAATTTCGTTTTACTTCTGTTCAATGACAAATAAATATATCCTATCCTATTGACAGTAGCGTCGTGTTGTTTTTTACCTTCCTAATTTTCGGATTTCCCTATTGTCTCCGCTGTAAACGTCCCAACGCTTTGAACTGTGGGTAAACCCCTTAGGGAAAGTCTGCACTGATGCGACTCCTGAAAGGACTCGCTAAGTGTGGACTCAAACCCTCAGGCCCTTTGGAATTCGACATTGGGACAGCCCTAAAGCCTTACTAATTTTGCGAGAACGCACAGCAAAGTCTGTGATTCCGGACTTAGGGATTGGGCCATGGCAACCAATGGATGCAGAGTCCACACTACAAGGTCTCGGCCCCATCAGGCGTGTGTCCTTAAGGCTAAACATAGTTTGGAGACCACCCAGACACAAGATGTGGGGGATTCTGACCATTCATGTTTAGTGAAACCAACAACGACTACAAGAGCCCCCATTACAAGACAGCCAGCCGGGCCATAAGAAACAATCTACTCATCACACTGTGCTATATATATTTTGGATCTTGAATAAATCTGATAATGAGTGTTTCTGTGTTTTCTCAAACTTTTTAAAACGGGAGGGAACATTGCTCAAAGCCTGCTCTTTTAGTTTTTTCCATGCATCATCGAGGCTCTCCGTGTTTGGAATAAATGGAATTATTCCACCCCCCCCCCCCCCCCCCCCGAACGTCCAAATCAGCCCCCTCCTGTGGGACTTACAAATGAGTGGCTCTGCCTTTGATCGAGGGTCGTCTCTTCTTGGCTAGACCCGCTGAGGGAAGGCAGAGTTGGTGGAGGAGGAGGAGGTGGAGGAAGATCTTAATGTGAGGGAGGAAGCCAAAGAGACAGAATACGAGGGGGAAGCGAAGGAGGAGGAGGCTGGCAGATAGGAGGGGGAAGGGGGTCGTGAAAGAAGCCTTCAGCCTGGTGTGAAGTCAGACGGTCACACATGCTGTGTATCTGGAATTAACTACCAGAGGGTGCTATTAATATACCCAAACCAAACATGATCCCAGCATAGGGCCACCAGCCGCCTCCGGCCCAGTTTGGCACCTTGAATTGTGGTGCGTATATGAATTAGCATTTATTTGCATACCTTGAACCAAAAACAATGGAGTTCAGTATCTCTTCGGGAGGGCATGTACTTTTTCTTCTTTTTTGTCGTCAATGTGGGTTCCGTTTGATACTTTTTGGAGCTGAGAAACCCCATGCTACCCCGTATTCCATGCACATCAAAAGGCTGTCTCTCTCTACACGTATCACATCCCTTGTTCAATTACATTCACTCATAGAAGGCCTCCTATTTTTTGCATTTAAAAGACTGTATGACCCATCTCACCGCACCTCTCACATCATGCACCCATTTACCTCATGTTGCTTTTTTCTTGCTCAAAATCCTTCCATTATGTTTCAAAGTTTTCTTTTTCTTTCTCTCACACCTCAACCAGCACCCCCTACCATCACCCCCAACTCCCCAGCGCCACCCCTCTTATATCCACAACACGCGCACGTACACAGGCACACGTGTGTTGTGAAGCAACACTGCCCCCTAGAGAGCCCCAGAATAGTCTGTCATGGGTTAGCAGTGCAAGCTCTCTCTGGGCAGATGTGGACACCAAAGAGAGGATGGGTCGATCGGGTGTGTTATAGTCACCTCATCAAACAAGAAAAGAACAAGAAAAACGTTGATTGTGCAAAGAAGTGTGAGCTACTATCACGTTCCAAACTGAAGAAATATGCACAGATACCTTTTTTTGCAGGTATCTGTAGGTCAGTGTGTCTGTGTCCTATTTTTCCTGTAGTCACACGAAGGAACATGAAATAACAGGGAGGCGGGGGGGGAAGGTTGAAAGCAGGCCCCAGTCACACCGGCTATGCTGCTGATGGATCTCCGACCGGCAACGCTACGACACTCCTCGGCTCTCTGTTTGTCAGGTGAAACAGTTTTCATTACAGTCACTGACGAGGATGATAGAAAGGTTATCTGATTCTTGTGTATCTTACTTTGACTACCTGTTGATTGTATGGTTTTCTGAAGGTACTGAAGTGTCATTTATTCTGTCAGATATTCTGATTGTAATGAAATGCCATTGCTTGTATCAGATATTCTTTTGAAGATTAATGTTTGGGGCATGGGTGATTTCAACGGCCCCAATCGAATTCTAGTGTACGCTTTGCAAAGAAACTTTTCTTTACCATGTGAATATTGTTTCTGCTGATACTTAATTAATTGATGTGTGATAATCTATCATATATACCTATAGATATCATGTGTAGCCTGTTCATGAAACCTCTTGGAATGTAATGTGATTCATTCAAGTCTCACTAGTAGACACACACCCCAGTAGGTTTTTCTTTGCAGCATTGCCAGACCCACCACGAGGGAGAAAGTGAGCATGCTTCTAATAAGGGTGACAGCGGGGCATGATGTGCTCTCATTGGCATTCATCATTTGTTGTCCCTTTGTTTTTCATTAACATATGGAAAAGGGAACAAGTTGGTTACCATGGAGACCCTGATCCGTTGCCCACCTTGGGTCTGCGATTCTATATATATATATATTTTTTGGCTTGCATTTCGGTAAACAAGCTAGTGCAGTGAGACCGAACCGCTGTATGACAGCTAACCACAGCCACGTCAGCCCCAACTGGCATCGAATGGCACACTGTTTGAGCAGCAGTCTCAACATCAGCAGCATACTCAACCATGCATCAATACAAATATTTAATTACTTAGTTGCAGAAAACAAAACACCTTCATAGCGCTGTTTATGCCTGAATGGAAAAATCTTCCCAATGGCCTTTGGAGTGATGAAATAGTTGCAGTCACTTAAATGGGTAGACCATCCTGCACATAAATTGCATCTCTGGGATTATAAAAGTGAGCGTTACCTACTACACAACAGTGTGCATTTGGAGTATTTTTTGGATAAAACATAATTTAGTCATAATTATAAAAGTTGTAAGTTAAAGGGCCCCTATTATACCACCATATTATGCCACTGACTGTGCCTAGATGTATGTTGGATAGATCACTCCACCGGCCTAGCAAGTGGACTGTAGCAAAGGTTGCTCACATATCGATCATACATCTAGGTGGACACTGAAAAACACAGGAAAAGTCAGATTTTCAACGGGCTTGTAATGGCTAATCACACTTAACTCTGGTTTAATAGGGGCCCTTTAAACATTTTGGCTCCTTGAAACAAGGCCAACCATAGACTTTTATAGAAGACAACATGAAATGCCTGATTAAATGTTTGAATAAAATATAATGCTCAAATCACTATATTTAGTATATATTCTAAGATATTGTTTGCTAGGATTTTTATACTTTACAAAACATTATCGTTTGCAATTTTCTTTCCCATGCAAAAAGAATAATATTTCTGCAACAGTGCAGTGGAATCCCAAACATCAGCATTTCCATTACAGCCGCATAAGAATTACTATTTAACACCCACCTCCCTCGGCGCAGGGCATTACCGCTTCCTTTAGCAGAACCGCTAAGTCATTGGCATTCAGTATTCAGGGTTAGATGAGACACACACGGGGCTACAGGCAGCTCACACCTCTGCTCCGTGGTTCCTCACCCTAGTCACGGACATTACCACTTGCTTTTCACCAGACCCCTCCATTAGCATAATATTCACCATAGCCTGCTCCAGTTAAAAAAAAACATCACGCCAGCTCTCCTCTGCTTCTGTTTCAATGCCTGCGCATTTTGGGAAAAGTTATGTTTGTTAGTGAGTTTACTTTTTATTTGACCGTGCTGCGAATATAACGCAAAAGCAACTCTCCACATTGTTTTACGTTCATGGAATGGACGGCAGTTACCGAAGCCGGGGTTTTTTTGACCTTCACAGAGACGCAGCTTGCAATACATTTGCTGGCTCACATTTCTTTGTTTGTAAATAGTGATCAGGTTGAGTTACAGTTAGTCAGATTGTGTCTAACTTCTTCTACCCTCTTGCTAGATCAATTATTCAGACATGAAGCACACAACTTTACTTAGTAGTGGGATGCCCGAAACATTGTTACCAAATAGCCTCACGAGACCAGTGTAACCAGATCAGAGAGTTTCAGCCCAATCCAAGTTTAAAACCCGCCCAAATCAATACAATACCTGAATCAAAGCACAAATCATAACCTTGCCAGATAACTGTGTACAATTGTAAACTATTAGGCTTTGTACGCAAAAGAAAACACATCATAAGAATAAGATTTGTGTCTGCATCAAATAACCAAAGATAAAATTGAGATAAATAAGCTATTGCAACCCAGAGTGGGTTGCAATATACTGCCAACAAATGTGAGCCACAAACAAACACCAAAATCCAACCTATTTATAAATTAGGATGGCAGGCAGACACACAGAAATGAAATTCAGTATTTAAATCAGTAAATCGCTTTGAATGGATTGATTTCAATTAATCAGTCACATTGCAAATAGGCCTTATAAAAATGCCTATACTTTGTGCAGAAACATGTCAATGATGATTACCTGAAGGTAAGCAGGTCTTCCCATATTTCTAACAACGATTGATTACAACTCAGATCAAATGAGTTGGCATAAATAGTGTGCGGAAGCAATGATGTTTAGTCAATTTTGTATTTGTATTTGACCTTAAAATGACGTCATGTTTGCGTAATATTGCCTTCATAATATTCTTAAATCCCTGCCAAATATTAACAAAAGTAGCTTAATTTCCTCTACCAACCCAATGCAATCCAAAGCAGCCATATTTGGGGGAAAGTGTTGTAGTGTGTGTTACCATCCTGGTCTACTGATGCTGAGAGGAGGGAGTTGGATCAACAGGCAGCTCAGCAGTATTTCCAAATAAATTGGGGGGACTGAGGAAGGTAAATCGACTGAGCAATGATTATTAAGCACAGAATAGACAGAGTAACAATGTTAAATCTGAGCAGAAGATATGTGCACGTAAGGCTTTTCTCAGAGGAGAATAGGTTTTTACTTTGCTCTGAACCAGAGTCAGAATGAGCGAAGGGAGCAAGAGTGTCTCAGTCTGATGGCTGGAGGAGGAACAAAACTTCAAAGGCACACTTCATCACCAAGTGAATCTGAAGAATATTATATATATTATATTTTATCCAAGCAAACCTGTTGGTAGGATTCTTCCAATGACCCAACGGTCAACCAGTTTGGAAACTAACCTTACTCAAACTTATTTTTTATATCAGAATCCATTTGATTATGTTCCTGGTCCAACAGAATTTTTTTATTATTAGCAGTTACTTTAGATACATTTGCTTAATAATGCCTTTGTAACCATGTCCACATACTAGCTCCTGGCATGTTTCAGGCACAATGCAATATTGGGAATATTGCATGTGGTGAGGAAAGGGTATTAGTCACGAGTTTAAACAGAAGTAATACATTGGGATTTTGATTTATATCAAAAACACCATATTTTGTGTATGTCTGAGTGTTTGTCTGTCTGTTCCAAATTGGCGCTGTCAAATAGTATCTTGTTCTAACAAGCTTAGCAGCTACGATCCCCTCTCTCTCTCTCTCCACTATATTCTGTTTATCTCCCTGGCTATAGTGTTATCCCTGTTCACTCACCACCTGTCGCCATTTAGCACCAACAGTATCCCAAATGAGTGTCTCTCTCCATCTCTGTCTCCGTGATGAGGTGTTTCTCTACAGATGTGCCGGAGCCTGCGAGGATGGGGCGACCAGGTCACCAGAGCAACGTTTAACGAGAGGATCCCACACGATGGCACAATTCAGAGAGAACAGAGTGGAAGGATATAGAAAGGGAGACTAATAAATGTCACGGCCGTGTTCCTTCGGCCACCAAGCGGCTGATTAACCTCCGCGAGGGGCACCTGTGTGCTGGAAGCATACGGCCTAGGCCTGTCAACAGGAGGAATCCCTTGTTTGGGAGGGGTTTTCGGAGTGGATGCTGAAGGCTGGACTAAACGCACGCACACACACACATGTAGGTCAGTGGAAGAATGTTACGCAACAAATGTGTTGCAGTTTGGCGTTTCGCCACATCACCACGGAGATGCCCGCCTCGGAGAAGCTTGGTATTACCCAGTGGCGTCACTAGGCTGTTTCATTTGGGGCTAAATTAATAATCAACTTCTTTTTTTTTTGCTTGCTTTACCCTAGAAACAAACTTGGGGATACCAGGGCCATCTCAAAGTAGCTTAGTCCTTCTAGATTTAAAAACATAAGACTGTTTACCACCTCAAGTGAATTAACCTATCCTATCTCCAGTCATATATATATGTAAGGTCTGTCTCACTGTCTCACACGTATTCATTTTACTCTGAAATGACTTGAATGGAATTTTAGATGTCTGGGGATAAGCAGCACAGCAGTCAGGAAGCTATTTAAAGCTATAATAAACTGCGTTTTTTCTATATTTATGTAAAGCATTATGAAAAAAATTGCATGGGCAATAAAACATACAAAGAAATTTGCAGAGCGCTCTGCGCCCATTTTCCCATTCCGTCTGGACTAAGCCCCGGATATTTCAGAAACCTAGAAACGCCCCTGATATTCCCTGACACCCAAAGGTTGAGATCTTTTTTGATATTATCACAAAGAAATGTTTTCTTAGAATTTCCACAAAAGAATGAGGAGGAACGAGGAGGAACTTGGAAGCAAGCGACATTTTTCCTTAATTTTCCGTAGCCAAGGCACAGCTGTACCTAAATACCCTAACTATATTCTGTGTCATTAAGCAGACACTGTCATCAAAGGCAATTTCAGAACCTTTTTACATGCACGTCATTAATGAGATGATAGGGGGTTTACTGGTTACACGGTGGACACCGGGATTCAAACTCAGAACCTTTTAGCTAGGCGTCCAACACCCATAAGCAACGGTTCATCACGCACTCCCTCTTCAACGACGTGGAGACTAAGAAAAAACGTCAGCGTTTCTCACCATGACGCGGTGCTTCAGAGTGTTTCCACCCGTGCTCTGGCCATCGACCCCTGGCAGCTAAGCGGTAGTTAACAGCGGGACGGAGGGCCCGACCCCGCTGTTCCCAGTGCCCCTGGTCCCCCGCCAACCGGACCCACTGGGCCAACCACTGAGGTTGATTGGTGTCACGGCATAGATAAGGAGTTGTTCATGCGGGGGGAAAGTAGTTGGGGGGGATTTATTAGGATTTTATCTTTGATGAGTAAGGGAATAAAAACGGATATTAAAAGTAAAGGAAGGTTAAAAAATGTGTTAAATAGATTGGTTGAATCCAAAATATTCGAGAATTAGGGATAATATACCCAAATGCAATATATCTATAGATATATAGATATATAAGTGGCGGCAGGTGGTTTTAAAGTGAGGGAGGAAGGACGGTGCGGTTGCCATTGGCCTGCTTGCACTGTTAGTGGCGTAGGGTGGCATAAGTATGTTAGACTCAAGTTGTTTCAGGGTGTACTACAAAATAGCAGGGAGGGAAAATTACGTGTATAAAATTGATACTAATCCACCAGTGGCAACATTGTAATTTGAAGCTGGTGGGCAGCATGTCTTGGACAACAAGGGCCGCACTACTGCAAGGAACAGTATCGCACCGTTTCAGGGAAACAAGGCATACGACTGAGCAGGTTCTTTGGTTCTCGTAGCCTAGACTTTAGGGGATAACCCCTCCCTCTGGGCTCCTCCACAGCCAGGGCTCCCGCTTATTGGTTCATTGCGCAGCCTGGGCTGCACTATACATATATGTATAGAATAAATACATATGTTTTGTGGAGTAAACATAGTTCACACTTAGGCAAGAAAGAAACATTTACTTACAGACAATGCGTCTAACAGGTATCAAAAAAGGATGACATGAGATTGTGGAGCTGAGAATCATGGCTTGAATGCCACATGAAGAGTGACACAAAATAACACTTCTTGTTATATATCTTTTTTTATCTTCGATCACCACTAGGGGCATTAACAAACAAAACCCCACAGTGTCCAGAACATATATTATTACCTTAATCTACTTTGCACTTACTGGGTGAATGCTAACTGCTTTTCTTTCTATCGTACTTTCTGCTGTGCAACAATGACGAAATGATTAAGAACCAACCTCAAAAACGAGTTCAGCAGCATTGCCAGGGGATACTGTGTGGACCAGTGAGAAGCCAAACAAACATTTAAGAGGAGCTGTTGCAACCCCCAAAAATGCCCACCGCTGATAGTGTTCTGGAGATGAATGGCGGTGGCCAGTGATCCACGGCCAGGGCTCTTAAGAGGCTTGTTAAACGCCTTACACAGAGTTGACCCCCTGTACCACTCACAACACCCCTCAGAAGCTGCTGTTGGTCCTCTAAAGCTGGGCGGGGCTGACACAGTGTGGAAGCGCTTGCCCAGGGGACAAAGCGTACAAAGTCACCCCTTTTTGTAGCTGGTGGTTCATATTTTGAACCTAGTACATTTATTCATTGCTTGTATTTTGTCTTCAATTCCGCAATAGAGGCTGTCCTTCTTCAGAACCTTTTCCATATCCATTTCATGCTGACAGGGATCTGCTCTAAGGCCATCTTTTGAAAGAATTTATTCATTTGAAGTAAATCAAACACAGAAAAACTTGAATGCTATGAGCGTTTTGGAATCTGGAACACAAGAAAGCTGCTGGCAAAGTGACTGCTGTGTTATCAACTCAGATCAGATGGGACAGTAGCCACTCTCATCTCCAAGAGGCTGCATGTCCATTAAATGCGACCGGGTCGGCCTGTGTGTTTGTGTGTGTGTGTGTGTGTGTGTGTGTGTGTGTGTGTGTGTGTGTGTGTGTGTGTGTGTGTGTGTGTGTGTGTGTGTGTGTGTGTGTGTGTGTGTGTGTGTGTGTGTGTGTGTGTGTGTGTTGCGTGCATGTTGTGAGGGTGAGGGCAGAAAGGGTAATGTTGGATCCACACAGTGATGGAGCATAATGAGTTTGGGCGATAGCAAACCAAATAATGTTCCTGTCTCTATACAATCGCCACTGGAGTCGATTCAAATTCCGGCCATTCCAGGCCATTAAGTTGAATGAAAAAGCTAATATTAGCCAATGGCCATGGAGCTTATGTTTCCATCTGTGTGGTGCTTAGACAGCTCAGTCCCATGCCGCAGCCATGACTTTAAATCAGCACACTTTGTAAGCTTTTTTTCGTCAAAGAAAGGGAAATCCAATTGAGTTTTTTGATGTACTATCCATGAACTGAAACTGGTGGTACTGTTGACGTTTTCAAATCATTTGAACTGGTCTGAGTGAGGCATAGTTGTTAAACAACTGGTTGTTTCTTGGAACTCTTTAAGGTGTACAAACTCCAAACACAAAAATAACAACAATTAATAAAGTATTTTACGGTTTAACAGTCTTTGTTTACGAAGCTTCCCTTCCCTGTGGAGTCACCAGCTGGACACTCCGTGGTATTGGATGTGTTTTATTAAAACACATCCAATAAAACGGATTGGCGTAATTTCGCAATACCCCAAAAACAGTGGATAGCGCCGATATATTACATGCGCAGCCGAAATGTACCGATCAAACGCCACGTCACAAGGCAACCCTATCACAAGGCATAGGATAAAATAAAATGCTTCCATTGCTCTTGTGTGGGAGGTCGCTTTCGAGCTGCACTTGCCGTCTCCCTCTGATTTTAATTCAACCATCGTGGTTAAAATTTAGTTATAGTGATCAATGACAGAAGACATACGGTGCATGAATCGAGCTGAGACCAGCGGGTGTCTGAGAATTTCTGCAGGCATTTTTTGTTGCGATTGTTTGCCATAAAGCACTGCAGGCGCTTCGTTGAGGCTGTGATGACGTTCACTATTTATTGGACCATATCTAGACAGTTACGAACATCCCTGACCCTAGTGGACTGCACAATCCCCAAGTTGAGAGTGTGGTTTCTGCAGTGAACGTAGACTGCTGCCGGAAACTGTGCTGCGATGCATGCCTTTACCGCTTACATTGCCCGCACCGTCATATCCCTGCCCAACAAAATGGGCCTTTTTTCCACACTAGAGCAGCAACAACCATAGCTGTGTCAATGCCTCTGCGTTTGAATGATAATGAATGAATGGAACGTTGCATTTTTAATGTTAACACCAAAGATTCTAGACTAGAGAGTGCGTGCCAATCAATGAAACCTTAGGCGGAATCAGAGAAAGTCTGCTCTCTTTGCGCACGGTGTGTTCAGGATTAGGACTGATATAGCATATGTCGGCCTAGGCCTAATACATTTTTTTTTTATATTTATAGCATTCATATTAGTCTATTCTTTTCGTAAGCTACTCTACTGTTGGCCTAGATGGGGATCCGGGTCAAAAAAATAATATCTGGGGAGATATTATTTTGCTGCCACAAAATATAGTTTCATCAAACAACATTCCTGCGTCTCCCCCTCCTACATTTCAGCACCGTGTGAGTAGACAGTTACAAGCCTAAGAACGATGTTAGAGCAGTGCATGCGCGTTCATGTTAAGAGGAGTTCAGGGAAACACTCGAAAACATTTTACGAAGGTTTGAAAGATCCATTGCGAGAATGATCGTACGAGCGTGGATCCATTGTTATCGGGAAACTGGGCCCAGGAGATATGTACAATCATCTTTCTATGTTAAAGCTACTGAAGGTCTCATTTGAGAGTTTTAAAGAGCAGTTGTTATTTGGGATAAATGACCCATAAAACATCCCCTACCTCTCTTATACCTCCCTCCCTACATTTCTCCGGCCCTGAGAAGGTTGCATTCATGCGGCTGTGAAAGAAAATGGATTCTCTGAACCAATCAGGGAGGAGATACATTGATTAGTCTGGAGTGATCTCAATTGTTTGGTACAGAAGCAGGCAAATTCAAAAGTTATACTCACATACAGCATTTCACTGATGGCTACAGCATTTCTTACCTACAGCACCTTTAATAGTACTATAATTTTGACAATCCCTACCAATACAAATATGTGATACTTTTTTGGTGTCATGTTGATGACATTTAAAAATGTCTCATAATGGATCATCAACATGACACCAAAAAAGCAAGCAATGTGGGAATCTGTCCATTATACATCTAGACAGATTCAATTTTGATATCACAAGTGGACGCTCCAACTGGTTTTGTGGGGGAAATTATGGTGCGTAACACTGCATATACATGCTGTGCTAAGCCCATGCCACTTCTACAACCTTTACTTTTAAATTAATACGACCCCATTTCAACTCATGACTATGTTCAGAGATGGATAGAAAATGATAGAGAGAGGTTGGCAAACCCAGGAACAATGGCAGAGAAACTCTACAGATAAATTATACAACAGTCTGAGAATCTGTCTCAGTGGATAGTTTTGCCCTAAATCTACTTTTAGGAATGTGGAAATATACCAGAATATTTTTGTGGAGATATTTCTCAATATTTCTGTGGATGGATCACCAAGTACAGAACAGACAACATTATGATCTTGACAGCTTCTGGGTGGTTCATACTGTACCTTTTGGTAGCAAGGGAACCTGATTTCACCTGCTTACCGGGTTGCCACCTTTGAATCCACATGAATGTCATTATTTCAGGCGGCGGGAGATTTTTTTTTTTTCAAGGTGAAATAAAACTTTTACATTAAATAAAACAAAAATTATCACATTGTCAATGTTTTGGTGAAACTGCCGTCACAGCCGTCACATCCTGGGGTCCACACAGAACGACACAAAACAAATAATACACAAGATACAAATAATAATTCACTTAACAATGATCATCTAAAAGCAGTAAATCATTATAAACGTCATCGGAAATTATTCAGAAAAAGTAATTACATTCATGGGTATTACAATCATTATTGTACTTGGTTTGCAACGGCTGAATGGTTGAGCCTGCTCTTGTCCTGGAGATATACTGTGTATGTGAGAACGATTTGCTCCAGACTTACTCCAGATTTACTGTTTTGAGAAATGAGAATTGTATGCAGTGTATAGGTTTTGTGGAACTTTTTGGAAGCTTCTAGGTGCTACATTGATGTGTTCAAAGATCCTGGCAAAGTAGACATCTTTATTTATGTGTATTGAATAGAGGATGTTTTGAAAGGATTTCAACGGTAACAGGAGCTTTAAAAAGAGACTGCGTTCCCCGGCCAATCAGCGTCCTGTGTTAATTTAGTCAAACATGGCAACCGTGTGCACTGCACAATCCTGAAATGGAATCCGCATGTGTCATGTGACTCTAGCAACGGTTTTAGAAGTACTCCATCTCTAAAAAAGGTGGTGTTATGTCCTTCCTTTTAATTGTGGCGTGAACTGGCCTTAAGTCTGAGTTTATAAGCACGTTATAAACATTTTCAGACCGATAGTGAGTCAGTGTTAATATACTTTCAATTGTTTAACTTTAAAGAGCAAAAACGTCAGTGACATGGCAAGAATATTGGTAATAATCAAGGGTTTTTCTCTCTTGAAGCCTTATGCATTCTATTCATCATGAGCCAGAGTAGGATCTAGACAGCCATTTGAAAGCTTTCCAGAGAACTAAGGAGTTGTTAAAGTTGATATTGTTATTCTAAACCAGACCTGTAAGACATCTGTCTTAAATGGAAGTCAGAGAAAGAAAATTAAGCTTTGGCCGCTATTGTGTCTAAACTGAGAAGAGATTTTGTTTCACCACTTTTTTTTTACTTTTAACATGCATATATAAAGAAGATATACAGTTCAGTTGGAAATGCGAGGTCAAGCAATCCAACTTCCAGCTCAACTGAATAGATGACACGATTCTTTATAAATAAATAGAAAACAAAGAGAAAAGCCGTCCGAGACATACACAGTGCAATGGCGTCGGAGGTCATAAAGTTTAACCCATACTCTGAATTGATTTGATCTGAGGTGACCTGAGAGGGCAAACCCTGGATGAGAGGCAGGCATATGACTTCTTTAGCCCATTTGGGAATAGGGTTCCATATGGGATCATTAAAATCATGCAAGCCAGCCGGACTGTAACTGGCTCTGAATGTTGTGCCTCCCTTTCTCCCTCCAGCCTAGTCGTCCACTACAGCTGCTCTCTGACCACCCTATTATTCAACCATGATGACACGGTCCGAGAGATACACAAATAAGGAAAGGGGCAAAGAACCACACAAATCAATATGCTTAAACCCTGGCGGCTCGTGCTTTTGTGGCTGTTTTGTAGTGCTGGAATGGGCAGTCAATAGAGGCGCTTTAAAGGTCCTTGGTCACGTTGTTACATGGCCTTTCCAGGCTGGCAAAAAAAAGCTGGTTTTGACCCGGATCCAGCTGTTCAGGAAATATATTGATTATGTGAAACACATTTTGAACACCACAGGCTTGTGAAATTCCTATCCATCCCACTCAGTAAGCTGCTGAGTTGCTGTTTTTGTTGTTGTTCACTTCAGACACGGACAACGTGAATAACGTTGAACGGCATGTTGTCCTATCTGAGACGCTCACACAACATGGCCACCTCCCTCCCAACCAACCATCCATGTGAATGTTTCCAACATGACATTTACTCCAATCTACCTGACCCGCTGTTGCATCCGTAACTGCTCTTTGGCATTAGAGAATAAAGCGGTGAACTTTCCGATAACAAAGGTTAGGCTGAAGTGGGTTTGTGTGGGTGTGTGCCTGTGTGTGTGAACAAATGTATTGTAATGTCATTTTGAGAGAAACATTAAGAGAGAGAGACTGTAAACATAGTCCACCATTTAATCTTCTAAAGAAAACATGCATTTACAGGCAGAATTAGAGTTTATAGATTTTCTCAATGTACCGATTGTCACCTCATGCATGGTCATGACATGTACATTATGGATTATACCTCGTACCATATACATATTAGATCAGGCCTCTCCTTATGGTTCTACCACCGCAAGTTCACAATATAACCCGAGTCCATGTGGAATAAATAAATAAATGGAATGAATATGAATTATAAATGCACATGAAGAAAAGTATTATTTAATTTATTGCTAGATCCTAACACAACAGGCATTTTTATAATAATAATAATGAATCGATAATAAGCGAGCCAGGGGCTAATATCCTTCCATCAGTGACAAACAGGACAGTGATGAGGCAGGAAGGCCAGTGGGACTAATGGGCAGCGTATGTCGTATAAATCTATGACAAGGACATCCCATCGATGGATTACGCAGAACCTCGGCTTAATCGAACTGCATGTATTTGCCGATGGGATGGGGCACATGGAGATGAGAACCACTCCACACACACACACACACACACACACACACTCACGCGCACGCACACACACACACACACACACATCTGATCTGTGGGGCTCTGCAGGGATCAGATCCTGGCCTCGCGCGACGCCACACCGCTCCGCCGCCCTGCGTCTGAGAAGGAAGAAAGTACTCACGACAGACCATAATAAAACACCAGAGAGACATCCGTCTGCCTTGGGTTTTTAAATCCAATCTCTGCCATTTCAACCAAAAGAGGGTTAGACTCTGTGTGGCGATAGATGCCGGAACTGGAGCTCAACATCCTCATTCAGAATATTTGTTTTTAAGATCGGTGTGCATCTGTAGGAGGGAAAACTGGAGATTAGACACAAAGCCGGGCGAAAACAAGCAGAGAGAGTATAGAAGCCCCCTGAATACACAACTCCAACTGTGAAGACAAAGCCTCGGTCTGTAATGCAGAGGGAGAGAGAGAGACAAACCGAGAGATAGGCAGCGACAATGCTATATTTCAGCCCACATGTACAGCCCTCATTTACCCACCAGTGGGTAAATGATACATCTGTTGAGAGAGTGTGTGTTTAGACACAAACTGGAGCCATGCTGTTAATCCAACACACACACAAAATACATAGATATACCACACACAAAAGGATCTACCACACAGAAGCACACACACAGACAAAGGAACACACAAAAAAACATGGCTTACACACAAACACATATTTGAACACTCTGAGTGATTTCTTAATCCTGTTTCTACATTATCATACTGGTTTGGAGTAAATGAGTATGAACACAAACACGCACACACAAACGTGCACGCATGCACACAAACATTAGTATGGACACGTATCCTCTATCCGAAGTTACCCTATTGGCCGTGGCACTCTGAGTTAGTGAAATACTATTTTCAATATTCTGGAGTGAATTGGGACTATCAGTATGGGGACATTGTATCCCTCTATAAATGACAAAGATCATCTTTAATGGCTTGTTTAATAGGTTAGATTACTTTTTTTTCTCCCTTTTATTAAATAATAAAAAATGATGAAGGAAACACACCAACGGAAAACTTTTTGGGGAGATTTACGAATCTAATAATTTCCAGGAAGAAGTGCTAGGAATACGGATGTTATGCCATATGCCGTCGTTCATTAAGAAAGTTTGGAAACCCTACCCTACCATAAGCGTCTTAGAGTACCATATTAAGCGCTATATACATTTTATTTATTATTATTATTATTATTACCCATACAACCCAGTCATGATTCAGAAAATGTCAGACACGTTAAACGCAGTTGAAGAGACAGGTATTTATTTGTCATATTAGAACAATGTTTTTCGGAGCGACAGAATGAGTTGGCGTAGTCCCACTGTTGTTATTGATAAGAGGTGAATATTCCAACATCACATCACAACCGTTTAATTAAGGAAAATAATTCTAGCAGTTAATGCTGTTAATAATTATAATCCCATAAACACGTTGTATTTTCATTGGTGGTCTATAATGTGAATTGTTTGCTTAACATTCATGTTAATTGAGGCACATTTGTCCTTAGCTAACCAACCAACGTCTCGGTGAGGTTGAAAACAAACAAAGCATATTGTTACAACCACGGTCGTGGTCGCCAAGTCCCGGTGCTGCAAAGGATCCTGGGAGGCAGTCACCGCCACCGAGGCATTGTTGGGAGTAATGTGTGTTTGGTGTGTGTGTAAAAGAAAGGCAGCTCTCTGGGTCGGGCGGTGTACGGGGCCCGACTAGGCACCCAACCGGGATGTGGCCTGCGGACATGGAGAGGGGATTCCCAGAGTGGCTGAACCCTCTGGGTGAGCCCAGGGAGGAGGGGGCAGTTGCGACCCGCTGCGATGGCCCCTGCCTTACGGGGGCTCAGTGGCTATTGGCTAGTGGGCAGAATCGGCAGAGGACTGACTGCCGTCAAACCATTTGATTTGACTCATAAAAGTACATAGAAATATTTTTTCCCCACAAGGGGATTTTTTTCCCCGCATACATACATGTACATATATGTTCATGTATGTAGCTGCCCGCTGCCTCCTGGCCGGTAGACTATGGGGGAGATCTGGAGGGAGTTTTTAAATAAATAAATGAGGCCTGGGGCCTTATTTATAAAACTCTGCGTAAAACCCTCGCTAAAACATTGCGTACGCCCAAACCGCAGAATCTGCGTACTGTGGCAACCCGCTCCTTGAATGAGCACGTACATATCACGCTTGGCAGCAAGGGTTTAAGTCCACACGGCATTTATTGCATACATCTGAGACAAGCAAAGTAAATGCGGACTCTAGGGCCTCCGTGGGCCTCTAGTCTCTCGCGGACCAGAGCGCTACCTTCTTCCTTGCTCCCGTGTCCCTAATGTCAGTCCTCCTGCTCCTTTTAAAGCGTCTCCCTGGCGGTCCAGCCAGGTGTCTCTCATACCGCTGATTGGGGTTCGGCAGGTGCTCTCCGTCGCCGGCTGGTGGGTGACGGTAGTATAGGCCATCAAGGACCAACCCTCGGGCTGGTCCGGGCCGAGGTTTAAGTGGCGGGATGCAAGGGCGTCAGTTTGTTTTTAGAAGTGGTGGGGACAATAACCATAAGCTTGAGTGTGGTTTGAAAAGTGCTGGGTACCCTTATGTAAGCTATTCATCCATTCAACGCTGCATTACAATATGCTCTACAGTGTATTGTCAGGTGTTGAAAATCCTATTCGAACAATAAAAGTTGAAAACCACAGTTTGTGTTTTGGCTTGTTTTGCAAAACGGCGTTGGAAACACCAGGGTATTGGCTCGGGATATGTAATACTAATACACACAGGACAAAGAACAGTGTTGGCAATTTAACACTTATCTTGACCTCAACAAAGTTTACCAGACAAACAATGCCAGGAAAACCCCTGCTTTATGTAGCAGGGGGTCAATTTAAACAAACCATCCCACACGGCTGGCATAAGCGTGCTCAGTGATGGCTGTGATATCCCGAACCAATCGGCAAGCTCCTGCTGGAACGTCCCGGTAGCCAAAAATCCAAGAGTGGTCAACACTTGTACCTGCACAGGTATGGACCTATTCCGACGAGTGGGGCATTCTAAAGTTGGTGCCAATTCAGCACAGATATCCAAGAGATTGACTCTAGGTAACCTGAAACGACTTACTAACCATGGATCATCATGGGCCAGGAAATCATTGTGGCCTCGGAAAAGCGCATGCGTCTCATACCCTGCGCCAAATCCTCGAGCAACGCCAAAGCTGCCATATTTTTGCTTGGTAAAATACAGACGCCAACAGGACCATTATTTATAGGCCGTTGTGCCCATAGGATAATTGATTACTAAAGCCTATTGGCTAATTGGATGTAGGCCTATATGTATCAGGCTAATTAATGAAACTTAAGTGACGCAGTTGGTCTGGCCAATGATTGTGATTTGAAAGGTTTTAGTGTGAACATCATATTTCCTGAATTAATATTTCATAATGGGTGGATGTCCTTTATAAATCACGTCGTTGGCGGTGAAAGATGTGTATGCACATTTCCTCCCTGTTTCCGCAACATTTTCATGCCGAGAGACCTTTATAAACGAAGCCCCTGGGCAGGACTGACCGACCGCTGCTGCTATCGATGTGGTGAGCCTGGCCGCTCGGCCCGCAACCGCCCCACGCAGGCACCCCGCACCAGAGCCCTTCGGCGGAGTGGTCCGGTGAGGGGACCCTCGCTCCAGCTTCTCCATGGTAAGGGCGCCCTGGTTGGTCGGCCGGGCCGCATCGGGGGCCTGTGTGTTGGCTGCACTCTCGATGGTTGACCCTGCCGTGCGCTGGTAGACACCTGGGGGGCATGCATGCCAACCAACGTCTGGCTGACGATGGAGACGGGCGAGCAGACCGGGATGAGGGGGAGGGAAGTGGTCGATTGTCCGGGTGGGAGACCGGGAGGTGGAGCTCGAGTTCTGGCTTGCCGACATCCAATCTAACTCTGTGGTTAGATGGAGGAGGGCCAACGTTGCCCGCTGCCAGAGGCGGGCGCCCACACCCGGGGGGAGGCGCGCTGCCCTGGAGGGAAGGAGTCTGCTCCACCACTGCGGCGCAACCGGTTGTGAGACTGACCCCTTAGGTGGGGGGCGGTGTCGCAAGGTCCGGGTACCGCAAAGGATCCTGGGAGGCTGACGCCGCAACCGAGGCAGTCGTGGTTGTGGGCTGTAATTTGTGTTTTGTGTGTGTGTTGGTGTGTAAAATCAAGGCAACTCTCAGGGTCGTACGGTGAGTGCAAACTGCCTTAACCTGGGCTGCCGTCTGGTCATTCCTAGCTGCTCACCACAGTATCAGCAATTAACATTTCTAATATCAATGTGCTGGCTTACCAAGGTTTCCCAAACAACCAGATACAAGTGTAGTACTTTTGTAGGAACCAGTAGCACTCATGAGTCCATGCTATCTTAACGTCTCAAGATTACATACATGTACACATATGTACATGTATGTAAGCACCTTGTGGGAAGAATGTATTTTTATGTACTTTTATGAGTCAAGTCATTCAGGTAGTAAAAGTTATGCAACTTTTATCTATGTAAGTCATGTAAGACATAATATTTATGGGTGATTATTTTTTTTGCTATGCTATAAGGTTTTCAAAGATAAATAGGGAGTTCTAAACTCATAGAATAGCCAGGCCTTAGATGGCCGATTTGCCTGAGCAATGTGTGAAAGGCTACATCAAAAGAAAGAGGTTGTGAGTGTGGTGACTGATGGCATACAAGGCCAAATAACAACTTTGTAACTCAAGATATTTAAGAGCATGTGCAGAAGATGTATAAGAAACCACAGCCTTAAAACTGGGAAATCTGACCGAATGAGATCAGAATCTGAGGACTTCTATTCGCCACTTCACGAACCACACAGGGATGTGTCTTGTTGAGGTGCAGACATACAAATCTGCCAGGAACAAACGACTTGACGAGACAGTCAACAAACAAACAACATGTATCCACTGACGTGAAACTGATGTGAAAACACAAACAATTCACTATGCAAAAACAAACAAGTATTTCAGCGGGACGCTGTTGTGAAGGGCTGAACATGGATTCAACCGTCAGGAGTAGAGATATTTTTTAAGGTTCATAAAACTTGATTAATGATAATGACGTATTGGTACTGTCCGTCTTTGAGTCATTTGGATTGCAAAGAAGTGACTTTCATGCTTGTTGAAAGTCATGGTTTGAGGGCTGAACAAGAGTCACTTAGGATCACTGGGAATCAACACACACACACACACACACACACACACGCACAAACACACACACACTGCTGGGCTGTCGCCCCTGCAAAATACATAAATCAAGACGAGGAGTTTGGCCTTTCAATATTCTGGAACATAATGAAAGGATGAAGGGCAGCTTACAAAAAAAGACATAAAAAATTATAATAAAGTGCTTTTCGAAGGGCAGACAAATATGATATGAATTCATATGCAAGCAGACATGTGTAACGTGGTCTGGACACACAGCCCCCACACACAGTACACACACGGCAACGGTGAAGGAGAGCAGGGAACAAGGTGCATGTGAAGGGATGAGGCTGGAGTGTAATCCCTGCTGAGGGTAAACAGCGAGGGGGGCTTTAATATCGGAGCTGTGGAGAGGGAGGGAGACACCCCCGCTGGGATTTAGACACAGATACACTGACGGTGGAGGGGTGTGTGGGAGGGGGGGGGGGGGGGGGGGGGGGGTTGGCTCAGTTCAGTGGAGGCAGGGAAATAAAAGAGGAGCAAGCAAGGGGTTTACTATGGAATCACTCCAGCTCATTATATACAGCCTGTGTATCGCTGTCAGGCCTGTCCTATCTAAGGACTGCATTGTTCCTGTGTTCATCTTGGGGCGGTTTTCTGTAGTATTTCCGTTAGGTTCATCAGCGACTCCTGGTTCATAGCTTTGTGGGCTGTAGCGATGTTGGTCGCTACACGCCACCTGGGAGTCCTTTCCTGGGCTCCTCCAGCGCCGGGAAACAGGGGGACGATGTTGAAGCCGGTTAACTGTAGGGTTTGAAAGACGATGGTGCATGAAGCAGGAGAGCGAGAGAGAGAGAGGGAGAGAGAGAGAGAGAGAGAGAGAGAGGGAGAGAGAGAGAGAGAGAGAGAGAGAGAGAGAGAGAGAGAGAGAGAGAGAGAGAGAGAGAGAGAGAGAGAGAGAGAGAGACCCCCCACTCAGGCACACCTCAACCCCAGCTTGTTCGCTCTCCAGCTGTGCTGTCCCTCTCCCCCGCGCTCCACCCTTCATCTCCCTTTGTGTTCTCCTCCCTCCTCTTCTCGTTTTCCCTCTCGCCTCGCAGCCTCGTCAGCAGTCGGTGAGATCAAAGCAGCGGGGCTGTGGGTAGTGTTTAACCCCCCATGCCGCACCCCCCCCCCCCCCCCCCCCCCCCCCCCCCCCCCCCCCGCCAACCCCAGCTTTTACAGAGCTGGGGGTCACCACTCCTCGCCCTGGAAACACATGATGGAGCCACAGGGTGGAGGAGCAGCACAATTACACACATGCACAACACACACACACACACACACACACACACACACATCCGCACACACTTACATAATTGTAAAAATAAATTACAAAACATGTCTTGCGTGTAGATGAACTCAAACATTATCTCTCTCTTCTACTCTCTGAGACACATGCATGTGGGCACTGTTCAGCCAGAGAGCACGCACAATTCAAAATATCACACACACACACACACACGCCACACAGGAACAACACACATGAGTTATGGCAGAGGACAGGCAGACTGGGGGAGGCTGAGGGGGGGGCCTTTATAGAACCAAGGAAGTGCTGATGCCTTCCGTCGATTGAAGCCCCCCGTCTGTTTGATGGGAAGGCCGCATGCATAATCCACAATTACCCAGGTACTCTTTATTCTGCCGCCGACACATTTCTTTGGTCGACGCCCTCCTTTCATTTGTATCCGTTGGCTCTTTGAACCTCTCTAGAGGTAGATCTAAACGCATGAGCTCAGGTGTTGGCAAACCTTCGGTTGATGTTTCTTCTGAGAAGTGTCTGTTTGTCTGTCTGTTTGTTTGTTTGTTTGTTTGATTGATTCCATGTGCGCCTACCTGGGTATTTTACCCATCCATCTACCTAACTATGTGTCAAGACTGATTGAGCTTTGTGTGTAAGGGAAGGAAAGGAGGGGGCGTGGCTCTTGTAACCTGATTGGACACCAGGTCAGTTAGTAGCAGGTTTTGTTAATGTACTAATCACCTTCCTTCTATTTAAATCAGGGCCGTAGCTGAGCCTGAGTGGTGAATATGACGTTTCTGGTTCTGATTGGTGAAAAGCAACAATTGTAAAGTGTAGTTTAAATCAATAACTGCAACTGTGTTATATTAATGGTATATATTATTATAGTTTGTAAAGCTAATGTGCAAACATGTGTATAACGTAGTCATGGCAACAATACTTTACATCCCCAGCACGATAGCCCTTGGATATGATACTATTTATGCAAAAAATCGGAACCGGAAACGTTCTTCTCGTAGGACATCCTGTATCTGATTCAGACTGCCAAGAGAGAACCTGTATCACTCTCAGTCTTCACACTATCGAGCTGTCAATTCATATTCAGACATCCATCTGTTTGGATGTCATTAGATCCAATCCTTCCGTTGTCTGTCGCTCTCCATCTGTCTATTTGTGTACCATCAATTATCTTATCTATTAAATGCTATGCTATAACGAAACATACCCTTAACTTTAGAGTTGAGCTGAGTTTGGGGGATCAGATCGAAACTTGAGGGAATTGCATTGTCATCCGTTTCATTGCGAATGCACGATTTTCATCACCATTTCATCATTGTTTCATCATGAGATTTGACTCTTTGGCAGACAGTAGGGGGCCTCAGTGAATACATTTATTATCCACCAACTCTCTGCTGATCTCAGTGGAATTTTGTTTCCACAAGACAGACATATGTGTGTCCGAGTGTGTAGTATTAGAGTATCATGTCAGGCAGCAATCTGAATCTCGCCGATACAATCATTTCAAACAAAGGCATGCAAGTTTCTGATGGGAAAAAGGGATTATTTCTCCACGTTATTTTCTAACGATCCTTATCGACCAGTGTTCAGTAAAGTCGGATAGGTGCGCTGTTCTCCGTGCACTGCCTAAAAGGTTAGGGCGCTACACTGGCTTTGGGGCTTCGGTAAGCCAGGCCATGAGACCACACATGAAGCACACATCTTGTGCAAACCAAAGCCCCCCATTTGAGGAAATGTGCCCATCGTTTGAGCCAGATTTGGACATTTGGGAACGCTATGGTTAACACGTACAATCACTCTCTGAGACTGTAGTTGAACATTTAAAGTTACACACACAAATGTTTCTTTTGTGTCTTATTATTTTGTATGTTAACTTTTTATCTTCTTTAGAGAGAGAGAGAAAGATGAATAGATGTTTTTTTGTGTATGCGCGTGTGTGTGCGCGTGTGATTGTGTGCGTGTGTGATTGTGTGTGTGTGTGTGTGCGTGCATGTGTGCGTGCATGCGTGCGCGTGTGTGTGTGTGCGTGTGTGTGTGCGTGCGTGTGAGTGTGTGAAGGAGGTTGCAAAGGGAAGGGAGAGGCGCTGGTATGAGCTGAACAAAAGCAGCTCCACTGACTGATGTGGCGTACCTGTTTGGCCTGGAGGTGATCGATGTATTCATGAGGTCGGTAGTAGGCTGAACCTCAAGCAAGGCAGAGTAACAGCCCCAGGTGTACTGTGATCACGACAGCCACAGCAACAAAGCACCTGAACCGCAAAGCCACACTACAAAGCCCATGGATTGATTGACAGAGCCTGTGTACGTGTGTGTGTGTGTGTGTGTGTGTGTTTGTGTGTGTGCGTGTGTGTCTGTGTGTGTGTGTGTGTGTGTGTGTGTGTTTGTGTGTGTGCGTGTGTGTCTGTGTGTGTGTGTGTGTGTGTTGTGTGTGTGTGTGTGTGTGTGTCTGTGTGTGTGTGTGTGTGTGTGTGTGTGTGTGTGTGTGTGTGTGTGTGTGTGTGTGTGTCTGTGTGTGTGTGTGTGTGTGTGTGTGTGTATGTGTATGTGAGTGTAGCTCTGGAGTTGTGTTTGTATCCCTGTGATAATGTGTGATTGCATTTGTGTTCGTATGTGTTTGTGTATGTGCATACGTGTATTTATATATGTATGTGTGTGTGTGTGTGTGTGTGTGTAGCTCTTCAGCTGTGTGTGTATCCCAGTGTGTGTGTGTGTGTGTGTGTGTGTGTGTGTGTGTGTGTGTGTGTGTGTGTGTGTGTGTGTGTGTGTGTGTGTTTGTGTGTTTGTGTGTTTGTGTGTGTGTGTGTATGTGTGTGTGTTTGTGTGTGTGTGTGTATGTGTGTGTGTGTGTGTGTGTGTGTGTGTGTGTGTGTGTGTGTGTGTGGTGTGTGTGTGTGTGTGTTTGTGTGTGTGTGTGTGTGTGTGTGTGTTGTGTGTGTGTGTGTGTGTGTGTGTGTGTGTGTGTGTGTGTGCGTGGGTGTGGGTGTGTGGGTGTGTGTGTATGTGTATGTGCATGTGAGTGTAGCTCTGGAGTTGTGTGTGTATCCCTGTGGTAATGTGTGATTGTGTGTGTGTGTGTGTGTGTTTGTGTGTGTATGTGTTTGTGCATTTGTGTACGTGTATACGTGTATGTATATGTGTGCGTGTGTGTGTATGTGTGTGTGTGTGTGTGTGTGTGTGTGTGTGTGTGTGTGTGTGTGTGTGTGTGTGTGTGTGTGTGTGTGTGTGTGTGTGTGTGTGTGTGTGTGTGATTCCCTATGTATGTATGTGCACGTGCCACTCTGTATTAATGCATTTGTATGCCTTGTCTGAGTGAGTTAGAGAAAATGTGAGGGACAGAAAGATTGGGCGAATGGCGTGATTGCGTGTTACATAATGTAACATATGTTTCCCCCTTGAAGACAA